>NW_024090853.1:0-24885 GCF_014356525.2 Nilaparvata lugens
TTATTTTTTGGATTTGACAGCTACCCTTGGCTTTACAAGTGATTCACTGAGGCCACTGACGCCTACTTGTTATTTTATTAATGTCTATCTTGACATTCTTTCACTGAGGCTACTGACGCCTATTAACTATTTAGTTAATGTCTATCTTGACATTCATTTCACTGAGGCCATCGACGCCTATTTATTTATTGGATTTGACAGCTACCCTTGGCTTTACAAGTGATTCATTGAAGGCCACTGTCGCCTATTACTCGTTCTAATTGATGTCTGTCTTGACATTCAATTCATTGAAGGCCCATGTCGCCTATATTCAACCCGGACTGTCCTCATTTGTATTTATTAGCTACCCTTAGCTCTTAAGTGATATTTTTAAGGCCAGTAACGCCTATTATTGTTAGGTCGAAATCTATTTTGACATTCAAATCACTGAAGGCCTATGCCGCATATATTTTTTATGTATGTTATTTGCTGAGCATTTTTTTACAGCTTATTGTCATTTTTTAATCATTATTATTGTACCTTAGTAATAACTTTCATTATTGCACTCAATTTATATTCATTTCAGGTATCATTATTAATACCTTTGCATTTATTGCAATATCATTAATACCAATATCATTAATAATTTAATATCATTAATACCTTTGCAGTTATTGTCAGACCTCAATGGTCATTAATGTCATTGACCTAATTTCATTTAAATTTTGTAGTTCTCTACATTATTTCACATGTTATAATTTTCCCAAGATTTGACAATTGCCTTTGTATGTGGCCATCTGCCTATTATTATTTTATTGATCTCAAAATATTTGATTCAATCTTTGTATGTGGCCATCTGCCTATTATTATTTTATTGATCTCAAAATATTTGATTCAATCTTTGTATGTGGCCATCTGCCTATTATTATTTTATTGATCTCAAAATATTTGATTCAATCTTTGTATGTGGCCACCTGCCTATTATTATTTTATTGATCCCAAAATATTTGACACAATTGTTTTTGTATGTGGCCATCTGCCTATTATTATCTTATTATTATTAAATCTTATCTTGTTGATTCATTTAGTCTTTTATTGGTGTACTTACCCCAATTCAAGCTATCAGTATTTTCATGCACAGAATTCAAAGATTTGTTTGTAGGTATTTATACCAACTATCATCCACAGTCCACTGCCCTGCCCTTGGATTCTGTCAACTACTCAGCTGATTAACTTGAAATTTTGCATTTAGATTCTGAATTTACCGAGGATGGTTATAGACCTATTTCAATTCTTCAAGATTTCATTACATCAAGTTATCAGTTTGTCAAGTTCTTAATTAGACTATGGGTTTTCTGCTTGTAACAAATACGTTGACATCAACAAATTACTTTACCCATCCAACTACTGTACACACAAAAGTTTTAAGCCAAATTTCCACATTTCAGTGAACGTATCCAGTACAGTAAAAATATAATTCCTTTCAGATCTAATTGGACTATTCATACTCGCTCGACCGTGCTGAGTGGGAACAGTCCAATCATAACTCATGGCAATTATATTTCCACTGATTCTGATACTGAGATGTGTAAATCCAGCTTTATGCTCAATAGGGCAGAAAAGGATTACCATTGATCTTATGAGAGTGGACATAAAATGTTTGTCTGACAATAGTACTTTACGTCACAAGTCCGGTAACGGTAGTTTACCACATAAGTATGATTGTTTCTGCCCTGAACGTAGTTGAGGGCAGAATTATTATATGAATGCGGTAAATACGTTACCGTACAAGTTACGTATAATATTTTCTGTCATGCTTTTCTCAGAAAGAATAATATTGCTGAGAAACAGTAACCATTACCTGCTGCTGCTCGAGCTACTGCATTCTATAAACATGACCTAGCCCATAGCTCCTAGGTCATAACAGACCCATCTAGCTCAAATAAAATAATTAAGGCCAATGTTAAAAAATGTCAGATGAGTTCTTACAAATTGAAACTTATTAGTTGAGTTCTAATAATATTTGAGTTATTCTATTAGTTACTCAGATATTATTAACTCACTCTCTTCTTCTTACTAAAGTTCTCAACAATAGAAGTTTAAATTATTGTTACCAATATAACAACTGAAGATTATAACGCTAAGACTATATAGCTATTTGAATCAATTTGAATGTTCCTATTTCGGAACTGGGAAACATACTCCACTGTAAAGAAAACCATATGATCTCTTTACAGTATAGTATGCTGTAATGAAAATCACATTTTTCTTGTTCTGCAAACAGCTGTTTACCGGCTTGATTTGATGCATGGAAAACAGCTGCAATTGAGTAAGTATGACAAAAAATAGATTTGTGTGGAAAGATTTGGTTTGATAAACTCATAGAAGCTGTAATGTAGCCGATCATTTGCCATGACTTATCACAATCCAAGATACCCCATTGTTTGAAAATTCAAAAGTGTCGACAACGGTAAAAATTCATGACAAGTAAAATTGGCCTGGAAAAAAAATGCCTCTAGGCAGTCGCTTACAAGGATGGGACCTGGAACTATCTACAGCAGATAAACGGGCTACATCACACCTCCATAAGTATTTCAATCCAAATCTTCCCTCACAAATTTATTTCGTCAAAAACCATAAAAAGATGTAAATTTATAGCTAAAATATTATAATTCTCATTCTAATTTCCCTTTTAAATTTCAAAATCATACCACTCATCATGTGGAGGGGAGTAAAATTGCACTTCAACAATATTTACTAAACTGTTCATTGACATGATATGCTCTTGTTTTATTGCAATAAATATTCACATCGTAAACAACAAAGAAAAACACTTGAATGAAAAACTATGCATTCTTAAATACTCTCTATTCTTGATAATAGGTTTCGTAAAACGCATTTATGTGCATATTGTTTATTGGAATGAATGAAAATGTTATTAATGATTATAATAGTAGAATTTTACACAGTCTTCTAATATTCAGGCTATTATAAGGCTTCTGATGTTTCTTTAAATTCACATACAAAGGAGATGAATAGCTACCTCTTCTACATTATGAAACATTACATTCAGTTGACTCAATTTGAAAAAAACCTATTTTATCTAACTATCTAATGCATAATTGCAGTAAGTTTGTTCGATTCATTAGTCTGGGATTTGTTAATATTATCAACCATTTTTATTTATCTAATTATATCCTTTCATAAGAAATATATAATATTCCAATAGTAGAATTCATATTCTTATTAGATAGTATCCTGATTATGTGTAACCTTATCTAAATTTTGGAGAGGAATTGCTCAAGGTTACCTTATTTTTCCTCTCCCTATCATTTTGATAGAAAAATGAATAAAACATTTGATTGATGTCTGCTGTTTATTCAGAAGTTAGATGTTTATTTATAAAGAATAAATGAAATAAATTGATTTGATGAATTGATTGATGTTTGCAGAGTTTTGCACAGCCGCTTGTTTTATAAGCACATTCACAAGCAGCACCACGAGTGGACGGCTCCAATCTCAGTTACCGCCATCTACTGTCATCCCATCGAGCACACATTCAGCAATCTGTTGCCGCCCTTCCTCGGGGTAAGCTCCAGCATAGATACACAACATATCCCATGGTGTTGTGTATCAAGTTGGGATGATACTGTATCATGTGTGGT
The DNA here is from genome assembly GCF_014356525.2 of Nilaparvata lugens. Classification (NCBI taxonomy): domain Eukaryota; kingdom Metazoa; phylum Arthropoda; class Insecta; order Hemiptera; family Delphacidae; genus Nilaparvata; species Nilaparvata lugens. The sequence continues at coordinate 3,645 of NW_024090853.1, forward strand.
GATACTGTATCATTCATGGTGATACCATAGAGAAAAGATAGCATAAGAAGATATCCCATGGTGTTGTGTATCAAGTTGGGATGATACTGTATCATGTGTGGTGATACCATACAGAAAATAATATAGCTTAAGAAAATATCCCATGGTGTTGTGTATCAATTTGGGATGATACTGTATCATTCATGGTGATACCATAGAGAAAAGATAGCATAAGAAGATATCCCATGGTGTTGTGTATCAAGTTGGGATGATACTGTATCATGTGTGGTGATACTGTATCATTCATGGTGATACCATAGAGAAAAGATAGCATAAGAAGATATCCCATGGTGTTGTGTATCAAGTTGGGATGATACTGTATCATGTGTGGTGATACTGTATCCAAAATGTGGTGATACCATACAGAAAATATAGCTTGAGGGTGGTTGCAGACGAACCACATTTGCATGTGGGATGTGGGACCGTCATACCACAGATCAATATGACGAAACGCCCTAACGCAGAGAGACTTTCACACTACATTCGAGAAAACGGTCATTAGTGCAACAGTAATGTTATGTAATGTTCAGGTTGTAGGTTATGTTGAGGTGATTTCATAATAGTGTTTCATCGTGATAAAATTTGTAGAACCAATATTGATATTGTGGAATCTTTCCATAATTGAAAAAAAATATTTGAAATTGTCAAATTCCACTTTAATAAACACCAAGTTCACAGGATATGAATCATGTAAATCTTGTAAACTTTGTGTTTATTAAAGTGGAGTTTGACAATAATTGTCAATTTGAGATTATTTCAAATAGTTTTTTTCATATATTTTTCATTTTCCCATGGAACACCACTCTAGATCTTCGGTTCAAGTTTTTGGTGCGCACTTTTGCAATTAATTTCATCAAAGAGTGTTGTAGAGTAACTGTGAAAATTGACAAAGGCTGCTGTAGTGTATTATCAAAATTATTCTATGATTCAAAGCAATAGTACAAATTCAAATCAAGTAGCTGGTGCTGGTGCCAGATCAAAGAATACTTTATAAGTTCTAGGTTGGCTATGTTGTAAATGGAAACATTTTTTTATTATTATTATTATTATCATCATATATTGTCAGGACAGGTTGATTTTCCATAATAGTTCAATAGACAATAGTTCAGCTGGTATTGAAGAATGGTTCAATGTGGAGAAAGCAGAAGATAGCTTGTTTTGTCTGCGCACGCGCAGAGAAGCAAGCAGACTACAATTCAATCGACCAATGAGAGCTCTTCAAATGTTTATTGTCACAATTTACCAGGCTTCGACTGTGGGGCAGGAATTGTTACTGGAACTAGTTTCTGGTCAAAATTGTTCCCATGGGACACGGAACTTTTTCCCGGGTAAATTGTGAATCGTACAATTCACCACCTTTCATTTTTCCAGAATGGGCCCAATATGAAGTACACATTAAAGTACCAATTACAATCAACTACCGAGCTATCTAATATAACCTACAAATTTGAGGTAAAATTCAAGGGAACACTATCACAGCGACTGCAATTGTAGTACAGAAGCTAGGGGAAGCGTGGTGCTCAAACCATGGTACCACAATCGCAAGGAAAATAATCGCTACCACAGCGCACAACGCCATGTGGAAGTATCAGAGCCACTGCCATGCCTGCCAATGCATTTCATATGCGCTGCGTTTGTGGTACCAAATAGTAGCTCCCACATCCCACATGCGATTGTGGTTCGTCTGCAACCGCCCTAAGAAAATATTCCATGGTGTTGTGTACAAGTTGAGATGATACTGTATCATATTCTGTTAAACTGTATCATTCAGGGTGATACAGTATCATTTTGTGGTGATACTGTATCTTTAATGGTGATACCATACAGAAAAGAAGATATCATAAGATAGCATAAGAAGATATCCCATGGTATAGATCGTTTATGTTCCAAATTGCATGCCGATTTCTTGTTTGCTCAAGCCGATTACTGTCGACTACTGTCTATGTTTCAATTCGTATTTTCTTTTGTCTGTATGTATGTAACGCATTTACGGCCAAACGCGTAGTTAGAATTCTATGAGATTTGGCAGGAATATTCTTCCTTTTTAACTGCGCGTCGATGTATACACAAGACTTGAAATTTTTCATTTTGAGGATAATATAATAGGAAAAGTAATCTTCTTCATACTACGATATCACTTATCACTATAATATATATATATATATATATATATATATATATATATATATATATATATATATATATATATATCATCTACTCTGAAGATAGGATTAATCATCTTATAGAATTATTCATAATCAATCAGCTGACAAGTGGATTATTCATTGCATGCATTACACAGATGTCTGGAGAAGCCGATCAACAAGTGACACCAGATACTTGTGGATGAGAAAACTGCGTGAGGTCTACTGTTCACAGAACTACTAGTATTACTATTTTGGCCGGGTGAGAGTGTAAGAACGGCACAATATGAGAGACTAGTAGCGTCACATAGCTCCACGAAAAAAACTACCAGGACTCTCGGCTTGAGTTAAATCAAATCAAATCGTTTATTGCACAAAAATATATACAGAATACAACTGAAAGGAAATTGACAACTTTGTTCTACACGTCGGCAAAAGAAAACTTGTACGCCGACGTGGAGTCTTAATATTGAAGATATACATAAAGCTGAATTTAAGATTCATACAACATCAATCAATATTAAACCAAATCATTAATTGAATAAAAATAATTTTCTTTCACCCAGGTATGGAAATCTTTTATTTTAGGCTTCTTTATCAACCATCCTCTTGGAACTTTATTATAGAGTTTATTTCTCAAATATGAAATACTTCTACGGGATAGGGTGCTATCAACTCTTTCAATTGTGATTAAGTTTTGAGCGACTTGTCTAGTTACTCTTTGAAAATTTTGAATATTTTTTAATTTGAGCACATGTTTCTTAATAGTCTTTAAAATGAACAATTGTCTTATAGTGAACAGATTGGAATTTTGAAACAATGTGACACTTGGAAATCTCTCGGATACCTCATTATTGTTTTGATAACTAACTTTTGTAAAACAAATAGAGGTTTTAAAGTTGAATCAAAAGTTCCTCCCCATATAGAATTACCATACTGAACTAAGGATTGGAATAGAGCAAAATAAACAGATTTTAGTAATTTTAGACTCAAAATACTTCTAAGCATGTACATTTTTAATTTGACCACCCTTAATTTTCTACAAAGGTAGCTAATCTGAGGTGACCAGCGTAGATGCTTATCAACAAAAATACCAAGATACTTGTAATTGTTTACACTCTCAATAACCTCATTGCAAGAATCACATGGATACCTGTTACAAGCATTATTCAAACAAAGCCTGTTCATATCTAGATCTCCTCTTGTTGTTGGACTGAAGGTCATACATTTTGTTTTACCAATAATTACATTTTAGCCACTGAGAAACCTTATAGTAACCCACTTTTGTTTGCTTGATAACATCTTCCCAGGAACCTTCTTGGAAGATAAGTGCTGTGTCATCAGCAAAACAAATTGTCTTAGACCCAACTGAGTCCAGTACACTAGGCAGGTTATTAACATAGATCAAAAATAAAACTGGTCCCAATACAGTCCCTTGAGGTAGACCCCATGTCACCAATGTTATTTTACAATGTTAGTTAACAATGACATTTGACGCCCTATACTTTGAGATATCTTTCTAACGCTCTAATGCTATCTTTCCTCTATGGCTCCATTCCATTCTTTATTAACGAGCGTAGCCTCGACTATAGTGAGGTCCACGTTATAATGACAGTATTTGATTAACATTGTTGTTGCTATCCTTGTCTATCATTCGACAAAGCAGATAGCGCTATTCTCCACCACCTCCGCAAAGTTTCCAGATCGTTTTTTAATAATGTAGAAATATAATCAATTGATGTTGTAGTTTTAGTTTTTTGGGGAAATAAACATTTATTTATTTATTATTTATTTATTTACTTAAAGTACTCAATCAATCAATCTCTATCTTTTCTTCTCTCTGTCTTTCTCTCTCATTATGGGCCAGTATCTCTCTCTCTCTCTTTTATTCTTTACCCTCTCCTTCTAAACTAATCCTCTCTGACCGAGTAGACGAACCGCCTCTCTAGTCGTGCCTCACCATCATCACTCTGTCTTTCTCTTTCATTATCAGTCTGCATATATCTCTCTTTCACTGACTTCCTCTCCAACCGCGCCTCAACTGCTCACTCAACTGACGCCTCAATGCAGCCAGCTGAGGTCTGTCAGCCAAATTAATACTCTCCTCACTGTCAATTGCGTGGTCATACAACTCACAAGCGTACACCACTGACCAATCAGGGCCCAGTTTGGCAGCAGAGGACGAATCAGAGCTCATCTCAGGAGTAGAGGACGAATCAGAGCTCATCTCAGGAGTAGAGGACCAATCAGGTCCCAGTTTGGCAGCAGAGGACCAATCAGAGCTCATCTTAGGAGTAGAGGACCAATCAGGGCTCATCTCAGGAGCAGAGGACCAATCAGGGCCCAGTTTGGCAGCAGAGGACCAATCAGAGCTCATCTCAGGAGTAGAGGACCATCAGGGCTCATCTTGGCAGCAGAGGACCAATCAGAGCTCATCTCAGGAGCAGAGGACCAATCAGAGCTCATCTTAGAAGCAATGGACCAATCAGAAGGCACTTGATGAGCTGAGAACCAATCAGGAGTGACTTGGCGAACAGTGGACCAATCAGGAGTAACCTGAGGAGTTGAGGACCAATCAGGAGTGACTTCAGAAGCTGAGGGCCAATCAGGGGTAACTTCAGAAAAAGAAGAACCATTAGATGCCACTTCAGGAGCTGAGGACTCATTCACCATTTCAGGATCAGAGGAACTATTAGATGTCTTTTCATGAATAAAGTACACCACTTCAGGATAAGAGGAACCATTAGATGTATTTTCATGAATAGAGGACACCACTTCAGGATCAGAGAAACCATTAGATGTTTTTCATGAATAGAGGACACCACTTCAGGATCAGAGGAACTATTAGATGTCTTTTCATGAATAGAGGACACCACTTCAGGATAAGAGGAACCATTAGATGTCTTTTCATGAATAGAGGACACCACTTCAGGATCAGAGGAACCATTAGATGTCTTTTCATGAATAGAGGAAGAGGAACCATTTGATATATTTTCATGAATAGAGTACCGATTCGAGATTGTGCTGAGAATAGAGCCGTTCGGCTTGAAACGCACCCATTCGGTGTAGCGATAGCGGTCGGTGCGCATTGTGTAGCCCATGACGGCAATTTCGGATAATCGAGGACGGTCGCTGTTCGGTTTAAGCATAGGGTAGAGGCCGGGACGCGGGTACTGGCTGAATGCTGCTCGTTTCCACTTTGCTGTCGTCTGCAACAAAAAGTGAGTCAAATTAAAACGACTTTGTATTGCCACAACTTAGGATACAACCACACTGAAAGCGGAGTGGAGCGTGACGTAAGGAGCGTCGTGAAGTTTGCAGTTTCAACTAACATTATTCATCACTGAATAAAATAAATGTTCAATTACTTTCATTGAGAGTAGCCATTTCACAAAAACACCTAGTTACCAAAATGTTTGACTTCAGATACTGCTTTTGGATATCACTGAAGATGACGCCATAGTTGTTGAAACAATATAAATAAATAAAAATAGAAATCCAAGTACCATTTTTACTTTCCTTGCCCTATACCATAGGTAAGGAAAATATTGCTTTCCGAAAAAATTAGGGTAACCCAATTTCTAAATTTCTATACGTTTCAAGGTCCCCTGAGTCCAAAAAAGTGGGCTGGGTATTGGTCTGTATGTGTGTGTGTGTGTGTGTGTGTGTGTGTGTGTGTGTGTGTGTAGGTGTGTACAGACTTTCGCTCTGCTCCGCAACCGAACGTCACTCCAGCAGAGCGATTGATGATCGACCGGCGAGCAACAGTGGAACGCGAGAAGAGCTAACATCTCCCGTAGCGTTCATGATGGGTGCGACTGCAGAGCGGGGGCGGAGCGACTGCGGTACGATGGAGGAACGAGGGCGGTACGAGGGCGAAGCGTGCTCGGTGCGGGTTGGAAGCGCGTATATGTGTACGCAGCTCTAAAGTGTATGCGCGTCTGTGTACACGATATCTCATCTCCCAATTAACGGAATGACTTGAAATTTGAAACTTAAGGTCCTTACACTACAAGTATCCGATTTGGGTATTGGTCTGTGTGTGTGTGTGTGTGTGTGTGTGTGTGTGTGTGTGTGTGTGTGTGTGTGTATGAGTGTATGTGCGTCTGTGTACACGATATATCATCTCCCAATTAACGGAATGACTTGAAATTTGGAAATTAAGGCCCTTACACTACAAGGATTCGACACGAACAATTTCGACCAAATGCAATTCAAGATGGCGGCTAGAATGGCGAAAATGTTGTCAAAAGCAGGGTTTTTCGCGATTTTCTCGAAAATGGATGGAACGATTTTGATCAAATTTATACCTAGAATAGTCATTGATGAGCTATATCAGCTGCCACAAGTCCCATATCTGTAAAAATTTCAGGAGCTCCGCCCCATCTATGCAAAATTTGATTTTAGATTTCCAATTATCAGGTCTCATATATTATAATTTAAACGAGAAATTTCAAGTGGAAAAGATTGAGCATGAAAATCTCTTCAAATAATGACCAGTAACATTTTCACCTGAAATTGAAAATAAGCTTGAAATTTGAGAAAATGTGATTATTCAATTGCAAACTGTTGGCAAGTGTTGATTCTATTAAACCTGTCACTATGAAGAGATAGCAGATCTCGTGTGTCTCCAGCGTATTGTCCTGTCACCAGCTGGCTCAGATCTTTGAATAGTAGACTTGAGATGTGCGTGAACACTAGCGACAGGTGATCAATTTTCATAACGGCAAGGAAAGTTGTGTGAGTGCGCCACACCAGATTTTTAAAATTGTTCAGTCACAACATGTTTCGGCTATATGATGCCACTAGCCGTCAGGCTCGCTTCGCGCGCCATATCCGTCTGGCCAGGGGGCTCCGCCCCCTGGACCCCCGACTGGATCGTCCAAGAATGAGATCAGCAGGCTCGCCTGCATTTTTATCATATGTTAGGACAATCCAGTCGGGGGTCCAGACTAAACGTCTGGCTAAACGGATATGGCAAGCGAAGCGAGCCTGACGGCTAGTAATATAATATTCCAGGATTGAAGTAGCAGTGCCCAATCAATTTTTCCGCGATAAATGCATTTAAATCTTCAACTTGGTGCCAACCTAACAAAGTCAACTCAACTTGATGCCAACCTGACAAAATTATTAATTTAGTTGCCAGTTAACAACTGTTTCGAGTCTCATCATCAAGTCTCAACTACTAAACTGATTAAGGCCATGCAAAGGCTAAAAATAAACTTTCTACTGGTGATACGAGGTGGCTGAGAAAAGTAATGAGATTGGTAACACTGCGGGAGATCCGGCAACGTTGTGTCTACCAGCCGACGCTAAACCTGTTTGTTTATCCCTTCCACTTCCTCAGTCCGAGTCACAACTCCGTACAGTTAACACATTAGTTTTGACAGCGCCATTAGTAATGTTGTGTTTTCATTGTGCGTCACAGAAATGGAGAATCGGAATTTAGAGCAACGTTGTGCAATAAAGTTTTGTGCTAAACTTGGTGAATCCGCGAGTGTGACTTCTGAAAAGTTGAAACAGGTCTATGGGGAACAGTGCTTATCGAGAGCACAAGTTTTCCGCTGGCACAAATCATTTTTGGAAGGCCGAGAACACGTTGAAGATGAAACTCGCTCAGGGAGACCTTTGACTTCAAGAACGGACGAAAACATGAATCGTGTGAGGGCGCTTTGTGACAAATTGTGACAGATGATTTAAACATGCGAAAGGTTTGTGCCAAATTGGTGCCGAAAAATCTAACAAATGAACAGAAGGACAATTGAAAAAATGTGTGCGTTGATCTTCTTGAGAGGATTGCTAATGACCAAGAATTCTTCAATTGTGTGATCACTGGTGATGAATCCTGGATATTTGAGTACGACCCTGAAACAAAGCGGCAAAGTAAAGAATGGCACACTTCGTCATCTCCTCGGCCGAAGAAATGTCGAATGAGCAAATCAAAGATCAAGACCATGCTAATTTGTTTTTTTGACAGGAAAGGTATCATACACAAAGAATTTGTTCCACCAGGACAAACTGTCAACCAAGTGTTTTATAAAAGTGTCCTTGAAAAGTTGAGGAAAAGAGTGATCCATGTGAGACAGGAAATTGCAGACAAGTGGATGCTTCATCATGACAATGCTCCGTGTCACACGGCCATTTCCATCCGTGAATTTTTGAACTCAAAACGCATTACTGTTGTTCCTCAACCCCCCTATTCACCTGATTTAAGTCCTTGTGACTTCTTCCTCTTCCCGAAATTGAAACATGTACTAAAAGAACGTCATTTTGGAACTCTGGAGAACATTCAAAAGACTGTGACCGACCAGTTAAAAGCCATACCAATTGAAGACTTCCAGCGCTGCTACCAAGAGTGGGAACAACGACTCCGCCAATGTATAGCTGCCCAAGGGTACTACTTTGAAGGGGATAACATTGTTGTTTGAAAATAATAAAAACTTTGGTTAGTATGAAATCAGTCTCATTATTTTTCTAACACACCTCGTATAAATAAAAGTTGTATTTTTAAACACCATAGTGGTTGAATCATGTTTGTAACTTTTTAATACATTAGTGATATTTTTAGACAATATTCTAGTGTTTTATTAAACTTTTCATGAATGAAAGCCGACTCACCGGATTGACACTGTTCTCCTGAAGCAAGAGAGGCACCAAACTGTTTCCCTCAGTGCAGAGCAATTGCTGCTTTTCACCAGTTGAACACCTCTCCAATGGTTCAAACCCAGCCAGTTCCACCAGGGTTGGAAACAAATCCACCAATTCCACTAGCTCATTGCGCATGCGCCACTTTTTCTCTTGTTCCTTAGACTGTTGTTCCAGTTTCTTCTGTCCAGTGAGTAGACCTTGTTCACTCTTCCGTTTCTGAATCCATAGATCCTGTTTCTTTTGTTCCTGTTTCTGTTGTTCCAGTTTCTTCTGTCCAGTGAGTAGACCTTCTTCACTCTTCCGTTTCTGAATCCATAGATCCTGATCTTTTTGTTCCAGTTTCTTCTGTCCAGTGAGTAGACGACCTTCTTTACTCTTCCGTCTCTGAATCCATAGAACCTGTTTCTTTTGTTCCTGATTCAATTGTTCCAGATTCTTCTGTCCAGTGAGTAGACCTTGTTCACTCTTCCGTTTCTGAATCCATAGATCCTGATCTTTTTGTTCCTGATTCAGTTGTTCCAGTTTCTTCTGTCCAGTGAGTAGACCTTGTTCACTCTTACGTTTCTGAATCCATAGATTCTGATCTTTTTGTTCCTGATTCAGATGTTTCCCTTTTTGTTGAAGTTGAGGCACCTTGAGTATGAATGGAACTCGAGTGGCCACCTCATAATTACTGAACTTAGACCACTCTCCATGCTCTCCAAGTGACCAGCCTGTACACACAAAAATCAACATTTCGTCAATACATAAAATAGAATTATAGTACGCTTTGAAATTAATAGAATATTAGATTAAGAATACAAATTATAAGTAATTTTATTAATTTCAAAGGGTACTATAGTTCTAATTTATAAATAAAAGAAAGTTAAACCTAAACCTAACCTAACCTAACCTAACCTAACCCTAGCGCTGAATTCATACATTTTAAGAAGATTTTGTCAATTTTATTTCAAAAATCATGTAATTTTGGTAATGAAACACTAGAATTTTGTCTAGAAATAACTCAAATTTATTGAAAAGCTAACAGGTAACCAGTGCTCCATAAGGGTCTAATTAAAAACTTGACAAACTGAAATCTTGAAGAATTCCAGGCCTATAACCATCCTCGGTAAATTAAGAATGAATGAATATGCGAAACTTCCAGTTAATAAGTTCAGTAGTTGAGACGTGATGATGCGTCATTCGTGAATTTTCTAACCCGCACATTTATAAGCCAATTCTTTCCTTTATTATATTAGAGATTACATACTTGTTTCAACAAGTTGTCTTTTTTACTTTCCTTGCCCTACTACCATAGGTAAGGAAAGTATTGCTTTCCAAAAAAAATTAAGGTACCCTAATTTCAAGTTTTCTATACGTTTCAAGGTCCCCTGAGTCCAAAAACATTATTTTTGGGTGTTGGTCTGTGTGTGTGTATGTGTGTGTGTGTGTTGTGTGTGTGTGTATGTCTGTGAACACGATAACTCCATTCCTAATCAACCGATTGACTTGAAATTTTAAACTTAAGGTCCTTATACCATGAGGATCTGACAATAAGAAATTCAATAAAATTGAATTCAAAATGGCGGATAATTACTAAAAAACCATGTTTTTCACGGTTTTCTCGAAAACGGCTCTAACGATTTTCTTCAAATTTATACCATGGATAGCTATTTATAAGCCCTATCAACTGACATGAGTCTCATTTCTGAGAAAATTGCAGGAGCTCCGTAATATTCTTGTGAAAAATGGCGGATAATCACTAAAAAACCATGTTATTCACGGTTTTCTCGAAAACGGCTCTAACGATTTTCTTTAAATTCATACCATGGATATCTATTTATAAGCCCTATCAACTGACATGAGTCTCATTTCTGAGAAAATTGCAGGAGCTCCGTAATATACTTGAGAAAATTGCGGACAATAACTAAAAAAAAACATGTTTTTCACGATTTTCTCAAAATAACTTGACCGATTTTTTTCAAATTCATACTCTGTATAGTTATTTATCAGCTCTATTGACTGGCATGAGTCTCCTTTCTGGGAAACTAATGGGGGGTCCACCCCATCCTTGAGAAATGGACTTTGTAACCTCCTTCTCGTGCATGAGGTAGGTAGGTAGGTAGGTAGAGCAGTTCATAAAAAGAACACATAGTCGAGATATTTCATCTGTAGAACAGCTGTTTTGACGACTTTAAAAAAATGACGACTAAAAAAATCATTGAATTTCACAATTTACACAAAGGAAAAAGTACTCTGAAAACAATTATATATACACATATACAAAAGTCTGATCGTAGTTTCAAATATGAGCAAGGAAAGTTGTGTGAGTGTACCACACCAGATTTTTTCTTTAGGGCTACTCTTGAATATAAACTTTATGCAGACTTGATAATGGCATCATATAGCCGAAACATGTTGTGAGTAAACAATTTTAAAAAGAGTACTTGGATTTCTATTTTTATTTATTGACCGAGCGAAGTGAGGTCTAAGATTCAAGTCGACGGTTTGGCATTTCTCTTAATGTTTAAATGTTTATATGTTGCGCATTTACGGCGAAACGCGGTAATAGATTTTCATGAAATTTGACAGGTATGTTCCTTTTCAAATTGCGCGTCGACGTATACATACTGTTTTTTGAAATTTTGCATTTTAAGGATAATACAAACGGAAAAGGAGTCTCCTTTGAACGCCAATATCACCGTAAAAATCAGACTTTAGAATTTTTCATCATAAATCAGCTGTCTAGTGGACTACTAGTTGAACAGTTGAACAGTTACTGTGAACAGTAGACCTCGCGCTCAGTAAGTTACATTGACCTGTTGTTATGTTTTCTTAAAAATTAATAAATAATTTATCAATTTAAAATGTCTAGAAAAAATCCTAAATGAACATAGAGCTTTCTATCCTATCATACCGTGATGTATCGTCCCGGAATGTGAGTGTGAGCGCTGTTATCAGGTCTGGCTGCAACTGTCTACTAAGGTTGATGGAAAGATACAATTTTCAAGATGTTTCATGTTTTTGAACGGGTAGTATTATAGTCAACTGTCTACTAAGGTTGATGGAAAAATAAATTTTCAAGATGTTCGATGTTTTTGAACGGGTAGTATTATAGTCCACTAGACAGCTGATTTATGATGAATAATTCTATAGTCTGATTTTTACGGTAATATTGGCGTATGAAGTAGGCTCCTTTTTCCTTTTACATTATCCTTGAAATGCAAAATTTCCAAAAACCTTGTATATACGTCGACGCGCAATTTAAAAAGGAAACATACCTGTCAAATTTCATGAAAATCTATTACCGCGTTTCGCCGTAAATGCGCAACATAAAAACATATAAACATTTAAACATTAAGAGAAATGCCAAACCGTCGACTTGAATCTTAGACCTCACTTCGCTCGGTCAATAATAATACTACCCGCTCAAAAACATCGAACATCTTGAAAATGTATCTTTCCATCAACGTTGTAGACAGTTGCAGCCAGACCTGATAACAGCGCTCACACTCACATTCCGGGACGATACATCACGGTATGATAGGATAGAAAGCTCTATGTTCATTTAGGATTTTTTCTAGACATTTTAAATTGATAAATTATTTATTAATTTTTGAGAAAACATAACAACAGGTCAATGTAACTTACTGAGCGCCAGGTCTACTGTTCACAGAACTACTAGTAGTCCACTAGACAGCTGATTTATTGATGAATAATTCTAAATCCTGATTTTTACGGTAGTATTGGCGTTCAAAGGAGACTCCTTTTCCTTTTGTATTATCCTTAAAATGCCAAATTTAAAAAAACCGTATGTATACGTCGACGCGCAATTTGAAAAGGAACATACCTGTGAAATTTCATGAAAATCTATTGCGTCATCTTCAGTGATATCCAAAAGCAGTATCTGAAGTCAAACATTTTGGTAACTGGGTGTTTTTGTGAAAGGGCTACTCTCAATAAAATTAATTGAACATTTATTTTATTCAGTGATGAATAATGTTAGTTGAAACTGTATTTCAATACAGGTCTACTTGAAAAATTGTAAAGGCTAAATTTAAAGAATAACAAGGCCCAGTTGCACAAAAACCTGTTTAATCTCATCTTAGTTATTTAGGCCTAGTGCTAATTAATGTCATTTTCACATTTTAACTACCGTTAAAATTCAACAGACTTTTCTGCAACTGGGCCTGAGATTAACAAAGTGAAAATTGAAATTCAATCTCAAATTTGTTTTCAATCTATTCATCAACGTACATCAACCATTCATAACTCCAAGCTCCTATTAAAAGCGGCTACCACAGTGAGGTCCACGTTATAATGGCAGTTGAGAAAGATAGGAGAACAACGTTGGCAACCCTCTGTCTTGTCAATGCCTTCTGTGGAGGGTAGCTGATACAGGTATATTAATGTTATATAATAATAATAATAAATTCATAAAAATTTACATAAATAGAAGAATAAATAATTTCAAGTACCCCGAGGACTGAAAGTCCTGTTTGGGGCACCATCATATTTTTAATTAAGAAAAAAAAGCAATGAATTATTTTGCCGAGTCGGAACTTGTATAATATGACAGGGTAAGGAATTTTTAGCTTAGATAATACATGTATATTAACATTTTTATCCAGTTTCCCTCATTTGAAAAGAATAACAAACAATCAATGCACATTCCAAGCAATTGGCAGACTCATAAATTTCATTTTATAAATTTCCGTCCATAATCATCAACATTACACGAAAACAACTCATGTGTCTTGAATAATTATCTTTACACAATTTCCAAGAGAGTAAGAAGACATTATTTGTCTCTTTGTAACAGTTTAAAGAAGGATAAACAAAGCTTATCATAATAATAATAAGAAAACAAAGATATTATCACCATCAATTCTACTAATTTTATTAAAGCTTATCAGATTTTGAAGAGTGATGAGTTATAATGTTATAATGTGATGAGTTATAAATAAAGCTTATCAGTGCGTTATCTTTTTAAACAAAGAAACTTTGTTACAAAGTTAAATTGGATGAAACCTTGTAACAGTTTCATCCAATGAAACCCGCAAATTTATATCTATTCCACTCTTGAAAATAAGCTCTCCACATCATTTTGTAATAGAATCCAACTGTTCATTCTCGTTTAAAATAATCTATTATATTTTATTAAGCAGGAAATTATATTTTTCAATAGTTTCATAATTAAGAATTTAAGATGAAATATTTTGTTAATTATTGATTCTACATTGTTAAGAGACGATCTGGCAACAGAGCAAAGCGAGAAAGAGATCCGCTTTGTTGAATGATAGACAAGGATAGCAATACCATTGCTAATCAAACACTGCCATTATAACGTGGACCTCACTATAGCTGCTAAGGGAACACGGAATTAGAAATTTCCGTAGCTGAAATGAACATGACATTCCAATTCCATGTTCCCTTGCAGCTAGTGGACGCTACTATTGTCCCCGTGTACAGCGTGCTTCACTGTAATAGACAAAACATATTGAGAAACGAATGGATTTGGGTGGCTTCCGAACCAAGCAGTGACAACTCACCATGATCTCCAATCAGTGCGACAATTGTATTATTATCTAATCCTTCGTTTTCAAGTGTCAGCAGCAGTTCACCAATCAACTCGTCAATGTAAGTAACTGCCGCGTTGTAACTCTGGATTATGCGTTTCATCCAATCCACTGCAATACAAACAATATCTTTACAATTAATAGAAAAATGATATACAGAGTGATTATAATAGTACTTTACGTAACAAGTCCGGTAACGATAATTTACCGCATAAGTATGATTGTTTCTGCCCGAAACTTAGTTGAGGGCAGAATTATCATACGAATGCGGTAAATACGTTACCGTACAAGTTACGTATAATATTTTTTGTTTTCATTTTCATTTTATTCAATTCTTCACGTAAAAATCACAAAAGCAGAGCTAGGCTCTAGTGATGTGTGAAATGTCATTTAATTATTCAAAATGGGAAAAAGAAAGAGAAAAAAAAACCCTGAATGTGGATCACTTATAAACCCACTGTCATACCCCAACCCAAGGCAAACCAACCATTACATAAATAGAACACTAACAGTGACCATACTATATTGGCAAATCATGTAGAGGCTATCTTCTCAAAAAAATTCCTCAACTTTATAGGGACACATACCTATGAGAATGGTTTTTAATTTTTTCTTAAATAAACCAGGAGTAGCACTTTCCTTGACTATCTGTGGTAGGACATTGTAAACCTTGATGCCCATGTAATAAGGGCCCTTCTCCAAGAGAGTCAGCCTGTGCTCTGGATACCTGAGTCCCCTGAATCGCGTGTTATATAAATGCGCCACTTGTTTCTCTTGGAAACGGTCCTTATTTCTAAAAACAAATAGAGCTAACTCTAAGACATAAACTGCCGGGGCTGTAAGGAGGGAGTGTTCTCTAAATATGGGTCTGCAAGAACACCTGTCTGTCAGGCCGAATATTCGCCTCAAAGCTTTTTTTTTGAGTCCTGAAAATAGATTCAAATTCTGTTGTTCTGCCCCAAAAAATGATACCAAAGCGTAGATGGGATGCAAAATACGCATGATACACAATTAACGCTGTACTTGTACCTGCAACCCTGGAGATCACACCCACCGCGAATGTTGCTCTACTCAGCTTCCTCAACAGTTCAGAAGAGTGAGACTTCCACTTCATATCACTATCCAAGAACAATCCAAGAAAAGTGGTTCCATCAGAGGGCTTCAAGGTGGTATCTGAGTCTAGTTTAACATGAAACGTTCCCTGGGCATTTCGAGCATGAAAAGGCACCAATTTGGTTTTACTAGGGTTCAATGACAAACCATTATAGTTGAACCACTCATTAAGCTCATTCAAACAAGTTTTTGCTCCCTCAATCAAAGAATCAACATTTCCACCCTTAATGAGAGCTGTTGTATCATCAGCAAATAGAGTTAGATCATAATTAACAAACTTTGAGATATCATTTACATATACCAGATAGAGCAATGGTCCCAAAATAGATCCCTGTGGAATACCCCGATTCATTGCCAACCAAGTAGAGTTGAAAACCATTCCATCAGCAACAACTGAAACCCTATGGTATCTACCCCGCAAGAATGATTGCAGCCACAAAAATTCAACTCCCCTCACACCATAGTGCCACAACTTGGACAAAAGCAGGTCATGATCCACGCAATCATAGGCCTTGGACAGATCGCAAAAGATACCAAGTACCTTCTGCGATCCATCCAAAGCACTAAGAGCCTCCTTATTCAGCCCAAAAACAGCATTGTCAATACCTCTACCCCTCCTGAATCCAAACTGGGAATCACAGAAAAGATTATTTCTCTCAAAATAGGAATTCAACTGAATATGAACTGCTCTCTCAAATATTTTTGAAAATACCGTTCCCAGAGAAATTGGCCTGAAGTTTGACATTTCCTGTGAATCACCCTTCTTATACAGTGGCTTTATGGATGAGAATTTTAGTAAATCTGGGAATTCCCCCCTTCCAAACGACAAATTGATAACATGTGAGAGAGGTTTTGAAATAAGCTGAGCAGTTCGTTTCAAAATAAATGTTGGAATTTCATCCCACCCTGATGATCTGCTATTTTTTAAACCATTGATAATATTGAGTACCTCATCACATGTTATTTCTTTGAAATGGAAAGCTGATTTAGGCTTATTATGGGGAGCATCAAAGGTCCTCTCATATCTCCTTCCACCAGCCGAATTCCTTGAAGATAAGTTTATATATCCTTCAGCAACTGTATTAAAATACTTATTGAAGGAATTGGCCACCTGTTGTGGATCAGAGATCAAGCTGGAGCCCATCCTGAGTACCGGACAAGGACCTGCAGTTTTATTAATACCAAGTGTATTTTTGATAACCCTCCAAGTTGTCTTTGTTACATTGCTGGAAGAAGTAATGCAGTGAGATAGGAATTTCCTTTTTGCCAATCTTATAACATGTCTCAGAATTAGTTTATATTTCTTGAAATATTCCATAGTGGTAGGGTTAGGATTGCAATGCAACATCTCAAGAATTTCCCTTTTGCGTTTACATGATACCTTAATACCTTTAGTCAGCCATCCCCTACAAGCTCTGTCACCAGTGTTCACCTTGAATGTTTTCAATGGAAAAGACTCCAAGAAACATTGTCTATAACTATGAAAAAACCTGCCAAAACCCTCCAAACAGGAAGTGGCTCTCAAACAACTCTCCCAAGTCTCCCTTTCCAACCGTGAGGTAAAATTTTTAATAGCAGGTTCTGGAAAATATCTTTTACTTACATAGGATCCTTTAATTTTCAAAGCAGCTTCAGAAACCTGAAAGAACAATGCATGATGGTCTGACAGCCCAATATCCAGAGTAGTACAGTTCAAATTACTTATTTCTAAGTTTGTCAAAATAATATCTATGCAAGATATAGATGTGTGATTGCATTGAAATTGAACTCTTGTAGGGGAATTATTCATAGGTCCTAAATGATAAGAAGAACATAGATTCAGGAACTTTTTGCTATTATTAGACTTTTGATCCAATATATTAATATTAAAGTCGCCACAAACAAATATACTTTTCTTTATTGACTCAAGACGTAATCTTTTAAAAAGCAATTCAAGACTAAATAAAAATTCCTTAAATGAAGCATTGGGTGGCCTATAGATTGAAACGATAACAGTGCCCCTTCCTTTTTGAAAACAATCATCCCTCAACTCCACTGCCGAAATCTCAAGCAAACACTCCACTGACAAACCGCCAACATCATCTCTCACTAGATAAGAAATTTCATCTCTGAGTAGGACTGCAACTCCTCCTCTAGCCTTATTTTTCCTACAAAAAAGAGACCTCAAGGAATAGCCAGTGAGAGAGTTTAGGATACCTGAATTTGCCGCCTCCAGCCAATGCTCACTCAAACAGATTGCCAATGGTCTAAGCTTATATGTTTCAAAGGTAGCCTCTATTTCATCAATTTTCCCTGCAAACCCCTGGATATTCAAACACATAACATATGACCTGTCGAGTCCATTCAGATCCATAATCTCACCTTGTTCCACCCTTGACCCATTACTTTCATCTATTAAGGACTCTTGCTCTGTTAAATCTACACAATTATTTACCTCTGTCATAAAATTCACCTCTTTTGTAGAAGTGTTGTCTATATTCCTCTTCTGAACATTATCTTTATTCATGTCATTTATTTGCCTTGATAAAAAATAATTTTTATCATAGTTGTCATGACTAATCAGTTTAAATCAATCAGTCACATGTCTCAACAGATTGAATATTGTGTGAAGGTTGTATGGTGTCTTTAAATGCAATTACATTATTCTTTTTCTGCTTGTAAAGGCTGCCGTTTTCATGTGTCTGTTCTATCTGCTCTCTTTTTCCTGTTATGATACCCGCTATCAATTTGCATACTGTTTTCTTTCCCAACCTGTTCATATGAAGGCCATGCCGTGTATGCTTAGTCGGTTCAAACATCCAGAGATCGACAATTTTAACGTTACTCACATACTGAATTTTTCGGATGGCTCTATTCAGTTTAGTAATCATCAAATTTATGTGTGAGTTAGCAAATAAGTCGTACCTGTAAGGAATAGTAGTAATAATTAAATTTCTATTAGCATGTTCCTCCATAACCCTGACCAGCCACCTCAGATACACCTTAATATGATTCTCAGAAAAATCATCAGTGACACTATTTGTACCTCCTATTATAATCGTCCATTCATTTTCCCTATTAGGACTAGTTTTTATCTGAGAATCGTTTAATATAGATTGACATATTTTTTCAATAGGAGCTCCAGGAGCTACAAATGAGGTGCAAGTAATATTTGAGGGCAAGGCCTGATCCAGCAACTCACGGACTCCCCTCCCATGACTATCCGACCATGTTAATCTTCACTTCATCAGATCTCCTAAGATTGCTCATACTACTTCTGCATGAAAATTCATCTGTGGAATTCATTTGGATCGGTTTCATTTCTTTGAATAGAGCGATATCATTTGCTAGATCACTAATTGTTCGCTGAAGACAACAATTTGTCTCCTCTGTTCTGAGTAGCTGTTGGCGACTCTCCAACAGATCTCTCTGTAGAGCCATAATATCTTCTTGAAACCTATCGTTAACATTTTTAAATAATCAACAGATTTGCGATGCAGATTCAATAATGATTCAATAGTTGAGGAGTCTTCCACCCCAGTGGATAGCGACTTGGTCCGTTTCTCACTCTCGCTGTCCTCTTTCAAATGCGAGTCATATACAACATCAGAGGAACCATCAGTCTGTGATGCGATATCTATCATGTGCTTAGAGTTACTGTTACAATTTCCATCACACTTCCTATTTGTAGTAGCTTCCTCCCTTTCCATCAATTGCTGCTCTAGTTCTACTGCTCTATCTGTCAACGCATTTTTCATGTATTCTAGTTCAGCCACTCTTTGCCTAAGATATTTATTTTCCTCTGAAATAGATTTATATTTTGGAGTTTCTGGTGTAAGTGTTACATAAGGCGAGAGTAGTGATGTGAGTGAGGACGGGCCTGTCGAATTTGCATCACGCTGTCAACATTTTCTTCTTGTACGTCTAACATCCGTTTAGTTGCTGGTGGATCATGATTGTGTTTACCTGGCTTTCCCACCACTTTAGATTTAATAGAGTCAGTTCGAATGCAGCTTGAGCAGTATTTATTAGTACAACGCCATACAATTTCCCCTGAGCGCTGTTTGACTGCCCTACTGTACCGGAAATCTTCAAATACAATTCCTGGCTGCCCTTTAGCAGTCTTTATAAGTTCAAGTGCCATTATTACGTATGCAAAGACTATTACACTTGAACAGAGAGAATATTGCGACTCATAAACACAATTCTTACAGCAACAATATTCAAATGCAACTCAATACCAGTAAGAACAATACGACTAGACAGATACATCAACACCAATTTATTTGCTAAAATATTAAATGTGATGGAACTACTCTAAATATAGAAGTTAGTATTGAAAGAAAAATCAATGTCCCAGGTATCAATAGTTTTTAAATATCTATTTCATTTTGATTATTACATCCGATTGATAATTTTGTTTTATTTATTATTATTTTTTTAAGTAGGTTTTAACTGAAAGAGGAGATTTAGATGTTAATTATTATGATACTAATATATTATGATACTGTTTATTTTTTATTTTTTTATTTTTTTTTTATTACCGGCTAAGAAAATTCTGTACTGGCTGATAATAATTAAAATAGGTACTGTATCCTGTAGATTGGAAAGCAGAAGAATTCAAAGTTATTGCTGTTGAATGAAAAGGAGATAGCGGTTATCTGACTCGAACAAAAACCAGTCTTATCTTCACGATAATTTCACTTGAGCATCAAACCCTGACAACGGCTTTCAGACTCTCCCCCTCCCCAACTCCGCTCCACCAATAACCGGAAAAAATAATTATTTCAATTATAACAATCAGGCAAAAATAATGCGAAATGGATTAATGTTGGTCGTGCCCTGTCATGGCCCAGGCCACGAGCAACTGCCGCAAGATGCGATGTTTACAGATATTCCACAAAGCAGCTCGCCAATTCAACATCCATTTCGGCCTGTACAATATCTGTTTAACGTGAAAAATAGCGATGAGAAGACAAATAATACGAAGTTTATTACAGAAAATGGTTGAAACGGAATTTGGTTCTGGAAAGGAGTGATCTGAATCTATCACAATGGTCTGACACGTTCAAATTGTTGAGAACGTTTAAGAAGGTTTAGATTATTCAAATTTATTGTTGAAATAAAGTAATTCTATTTATTAATTGTACTAGTTATTTGATAAAAATAGAAGTTTCAATAGATATTTGAACTTCACTGAGTAAATTTAGATTGATATAATAAACGTGGATTTACAATGAATAAATGTACTTTGCCAACTTCTGTCGTGAATGAAAAGGAAATGGTTGAAAAATACTATTAGTAAGAAACTACTGAAGTTACCTTTAAATTACCTTTAATTTGAACTACTGATTCAGTATTTGATGCAGTGAGAGGTTGAGGTATTAGTATAAAAAAAATTATTAATTAATGATAATATTATTAAAGAGGCTACTTACTGAATGATGTTATTAAAGTTATTTTTTAAATGTAATGGCGTGCAAAAATTAAGATATTATGTTACTGTAATAGTTATGAAACGAAAATCTACGTTAATTTCTGAAAAGCAAGAAATGAATGGAAACAGGTTATCTTATCTGAGCTGCTCCAAAACACAACCGTCCGCTACCACTGCTACAACTCAACCCAGGAGTGTCGTACTTATCTGAGAAAGAATAATATTTCTGTGAATCAAAAACCATTACCTGTTGCTGCTGCTGCAACTATTGCATTCTATAAACATGACTTAGCCGTAGCGCCTAGATCTTAACAGACAGACCT
>NW_024090854.1:0-24590 GCF_014356525.2 Nilaparvata lugens
ATTGTTATTATTTGTTGTATTGCATTATTACAAATTATTGTATTATGAGTTTTTCTGATAAATAAAATCATTATTTCATTATTTCATTATTTCATTATTTCATTATTTCATTATTAGAAAGATTCACTCAAGCTTATGTTTTTATTTTCTTCAACAGAGTTTGTATAACAAGTACTTTTAAAGGAGTCGGCATATGTTTTTGCGGATTCAAGAACACGTGCTTGGGAAACGGTTTCTTGTAGACTCAAATCTCCTTGTTGAAAAAGTTTCTCTTTTATTTCAATAGAACATAACCCTGAAACAAGAGCATCTCTAATATGCTCGTTTTTGTTTTCTTCGGCTGACACTCTAGTGAAGTTACATGATAAGCTTAATCTTTTTAGTTCAGAATAGTAGTGATCAATGGACTCACCTATTTGTTGTTTTGCATTAGCAAGGCAGTATCGTGCATAAATTTCATTCTTCGGTTTAATGAACATATCTTCCAACATGGATATAGTTTCTTCATATGAAGTATAGCTTTCCACAATTTCGTATAAAGCAGGTGATAAGAAGTTTACCAATATTTTCATTTTGTCTTTGGTTGTTGTTCCTTCTAAGAAATTTTCGAACGTCTTTTTCCAATGTTTCCACTCTCTCTCTGCCGTAGGCGAATCTGGGTCAATAGATAATTCCTTTGGCTTGAGAAACTTGTCAATATGTGATTCCATCTTATCTTCTTCGTAGTTACGGTTTTCAATCGTTTTTGTCTTTTTCTTTGTCGGCAATTTTATTTGATTAAATTGAAATAAGTAAACTCTTCATTTGTAGAGCTTTAATCAAATAAAATTGAACATGACTTTCTACTAGTAACGGATCAACAACATTTGATATTTATGAATGAATCAATGACAACGAAAACATATGGTTTATCATATCATGAGGTAAAACAGTTGCATCTATAATTTGAGAGCAGCTTTGCATTTTATTTCAAATAGATTACTTGTTTGATGATCACTGGTTTATTCATTCGAAAAGTTGGAGATCACATTGAAAACACTGTTATTAATGTTGAGATTCAAAGTCTTGCTGCTTTCTCTAAATCTATAGTGTACAGTCATTATTAATTAATTAAACATTATAATATTATAATATTTATGTATGATAATTATATTAAAGTCAAATCAATTCTAGTAAGACCGCATTGCCTAGATCAGATCATGATTGTTCATGTAAAGAACTCTAAACAAATGGCAATTATAGTAATCATCATTAGTGAGCCAAGTTTTATCAACTTGGGCCTCTCTGTCGCACAATTAATTCCCACTCAATCACACCTTCTCACAACATGCTGTGTTCAGTCATTGACAGAGAATCTTGTCAAATGAGTCGCTCTCTGTTTCACACTTCATTCCTACTCGCTCACACCAACTCACGACCAATCTGGCAACACTGTGAAAGTGCTCACTGTTGCAGTATATTTATATATGATAGTTGAGCTGTGATAATTGCTCAGTGATTCTAGCGCTCCAAAGTGAATGTCACAGTAAGATGGGTTACGCGCACGCCCATTGCACATCTGTATAGGACTTATTTTATCTGTGATGGTACCTAGTCGAGAGTGCACTTACCCTCCCGGTCTAAACTTTTCATCCAAATTCATCTAGTTTACAGAACGTTTTTAAAAGTGAATTATTCTTTCAAATTAATTCGTTTAAAATTAATTCTATTCTTCAATTGTGATTCAATTATTCATCGATTTCTTCACTTATTTACTCTGATAAACTTTGTCAAAAGTGCAACCTCGTGTGGGCGTTTATCGCTATTCATCTGATCTACAGAACGTTTTTAAAGTGTGAATTACTCCTTCAAATTAATTCGTTTATTCTATTCTTTGATTGTGATTCAATTATTCATCGATTTCGTCACTTATTTACGCTGATAAACTTGTCAAGTTCACAACCTCGTGTGGGTGTCTATGGCCATTCTTCTAACGATTGGCTTCACCTCTTGAAAGTCAAACTTTCAAGTTCATCATCTCTACCGTTTGGAAATCAATCTAAAAATTCCACAACTTGAAAGTCGGATTATTTGTTTGGAATTCTACATGTTCCTGCTCACACTTCCACTGGGGGATTTGCCTGCTGTGGTGGACGCTTCCATTCTTGTCATCGCATGGCCAGATCACATCGTCGCTTGCTGATGTCCTGTTCTTTTGGGTACTGCGGATTCCTTGCCTGTCTACCTGGCTGCATCTCTTCTTCAAAATTTTATTCAGGTTACGTAAATCGTTCTATTCAATTTTCATTTACGCATGTATTACATAATTGTTCATAAAATGCTACAGCGTTTCGATAATGGACCACGCTCTCTATTTCTAAGTCAAACAGTTTTATGTGCATTTATACAATTTTTGTAGCTATCATTCAACCTTCTCGGCAATTAAAAACATTTAATTGTCCATACATTTGGTAATCGAGCCTATTTTCATGAATTCAATACATTACAGTGCATGTCTCATTGAGAGCACTGTCCTACATAATGTCAAGGTTATAATATGTACTTCATTCAATTTTGATAGCTACCCTGATAGGTACCCTTGGCTTCACAAGTGTATTAATATCGACCAAGATATTTAATTTTGTTGATAGCTACCCTTGGCTTTACAAGCGTATTAATATCGACCAAGATATTTAATTTTTAATAGCTACCCTTAGCTCTTAAGTGTCAATTTAAGGCCACTGATGCCTATTAATCGTTCTATTGATGTCTATCTTGACATTCAATTCATTGAAGGCCATGTCGCCTGTATTTAACTTGGACAATCTTTACATTGTATTCAATAGCTACCCTAGCTCTTAAGTGTCAAATTAAGGCCACTGACGCCTATTAATTGTTCTATTGATGTCTATCTTGACATTCAATTCACTGAGGCCACCGACGCCTATTAATCGTTCTATTGATGTCTATCTTGACATTCAATTCATTGAAGGCCCATGTCGCCTGTATTTAACTTGGACAATTTTTACATTGTATTTAATAGCTACCCTTAGCTCTTAAGTGTCAATTTTAGGCCACTGATGCCTATTAATTGTTCTATTGATGTCTATCTCGACATTCAATTCACTGAGGCCACCGACGCCTATTAATTGTTCTATTGATGTCTATCTTGACATTCAATTCACTGAGGCCACCGACGCCTATTAATTGTTCTATTGATGTCTAACTTGACATTCAATTCATTGAAGGCCCATGTCGCCTGTATTTAACTTGGACAATTTTTACATTGTATTTAATAGCTACCCTTAGCTCTTGAGTGTCAATTTTAGGCCACTGATGCCTATTAATTGTTCTATTGATGTCTATCTCGACATTCAATTCACTGAGGCCACCGACGCCTATTAATTGATCTATTGATGTCTATCTTGACATTCAATTCATTGAAGGCCATGTCGCCTGTATTTAACTTGGACAATCTTTACATTGTATTTATAGCTACCCTTAGCTCTTAAGTGTTATTTTAAGGCCACTGACGCCTATTAATTGTTCTATTGATGTCTATCTTGACATTCAATTCACTGAGGCCACTGACGCCTATTAATTGTTCTATTGATGTCTATCTTGACATTCAATTCACTGAGGCCACCGACGCCTATTAATTGTTCTATTGATGTCTAACTTGACATTTAATTTACTGAAGGCCTATGCCGCCTATATTACTGTATTCTATTTGTTGAGCACTATCTACAGCTCATTGTCATTTATTACTATTCCTTTTGTAAATCATTAAGATTGAATTTTGCAGCAATAACTTTTTCATTATAGCACTCAATTTATATTCGCAATTCAGGTATCATTAATAATATCTTTTCGATTATTGTCAGGCTTCAATGGTCATTAATGTCATTGACCTAATTTCATTTAAATTTTGTATTTCTCTATCGTTTTTTATCACATGTTGTAATTATCCCAAGATTTTTCGACTCAATCTACTTACAATTGTTTTTGTATGTGGCCATCTGCCTATTATTATTTTATTATTATTAAATCTCATCTTGTTGACTCATTTGGTCTTTTATTGGCGTACTTACCACACTTCAAGCTATCAGTATTTTTATGCACAGAATTCAAAGATTTATTTGTAGGTATTAATACCAACTATCATTCACAGTCCACTGCCCTGACTTTGGATTCTGTCATAAAAATTGGTTCATCCGGGCCAGATTTTTTGATCCAGTGTTTACCTAGGATAATTGTTAATTGGACCAATTGGATAAAAATTGGTCCTCCAGCCCGTTCATTTTTGATCCAGTGTTTACCTAGGATAATTGTTAATTTTTATTACCCATTTCTTGGTCCATTGAACCTTAGGGTTTCAGTGACCATGTGCCTAATAGTCTAGCTTGACGCCAATGATTAGGTCCCACACTAGAGTATATTTTATTCCATTGTACCTTTGTATGTTTGTATTGTTTAATATTAAGCATTCACACACTTGTTTCAAATTTTCAGTACTGGCTGCAACTCAAAGCACGCTGCGACGTGTATGCACCAGCTATCAACTATCTTGTACCCTGAGAGACTGAACCGCACTGAACTGGTCACAGACAGCTATTGCGCATTGAGAAAACAACACATGGCAAACTACACCGCCTTACGAGCTCGCTACTTGACTTGCCGCACAGCAAACTTGATACAACTTGCCTCAAATGCACAGGCGTGCCTTTCTGCGTACTGGACCAGCGCCCAAAGTTGCTTATTGGCGCAGCAATCGCATTGCTACAGTGCAGTATCGTTTCATTCACTAAGGTTTTTCTGTTAGTTTTTAAGCATGTCCGATCATGAGGAAGATTCACTTCCTGAGCCTTCTGCTCTTTTCAATGCAAGAGACAATTTACACCAGGAAATAGATTGGTTCATAACCAACTATAGCGATTATGTTGTGGACACTGAAGCCACTTATTATCAATTGTTGACTGTCAAAAACGAACTAGGTTCGCTCAGAATTAAGTATGATAAGATTCATGAACAGTTATGGAATGCAGAGTTGCAAGCACAAGATACTTCAACTCATTTTGAAATACTTAATAAATTCATCTCCATTGCCTCTAAGGCAAACGCTGCATTAACTGCTTTTGAAAGCAGACAATGCAACAATGAGGCCACTGCTGGTGCTTCCCAGCGGCCAACATCTCAAAACTCACATTTGGCAAATTTTCAGTTGCCTCAGATTCCGCTTCCACGCTTCAATGGGGAGCTTTCAAAATGGCAAGCATTCTCAAGTGCTTTTACCAATATTATTGGTAATCAGGATAATATTAATGACTCATTGAAATTTTTCTATCTTCGTCAATCACTCAGTGTGAAGCTCTTGCTAGAGTGGAACACATTGAAGCTGACGAAAATGGTTTTCAGCTTGCATGGAACCTCTTAAGGGAGAGGTATGACAATAAGAGATTAATTGCTGCCAGGCATGTCACGGCAATTGAATCTCCTCCTACCATAAAACATAACTGTCCGCAATCATTATGGGCATTCATTGACTTTTGCAAGTCCCACATTACCGCGCTCGAAGCGCTTCAACTTGGAGTCCAAATCAAGGACTTATTGTACATGCACAAAATGTTGTTGCAGTTGGATACTGCTACTGTTCGAGAATGGGAAAAGAGTGTTGGTATACACAACATTCCCACCATTGATAAATTTTGGAATTTTTTGAATCACAATGCAAAATCATGGAAGCTGTTGCTTCAAGCTCAGCTAACCATCATCAAGGAAATGTACAGCAAAGTACACCCAACTTGGTTGGTGCTCATAGCAAGCCGAAGTTCAATCAAAATCAATCGAATGTTCAAGCTAGGATGCAGGTTACTACCTCTTCTATGTCACCTTGTAGTTTTTGTAATTCTGTTGGTCATTTTCCAAATCGTTGTAATGAATTATTGAAGTTGCAGGTTACTGATTGTTGGAATGCTGTCCGTGACAAAAGGTTATGTTATAATTGCCTCAAGCCTTTCACACCCAATCATGTTTGTTCGGACAAATTGTGTACACTTTGTGGCAAGAGTCACCACACTGTTCTTCATAGGTCGTATCCTCAATCATGAGACACTCAGCCTACTTCTAAGGATAAGGTAACTTCAAATATTATTCATTCTCAATCTTTTGCTCCCTCCAAGGGTAAGAATGCTGTCTTGAATTCCGTCATGGTTCAGAATGTGGAAACAACTAAACAAGCTGTTTCTCATGCAGAACAGCCTCAGAAGAACTCTCATGTCACAATGAGCTCCACTTCGTCACTGTGGTTGCAACAGCAATCAACTGTCGCTTTGTTACCTACTGCCGAAGTTTTGGTTCAAACTTCTAGTGGGGAATTTATTAAAGCAACCGCTCTTTTAGATTCTTGCTCTGATTGTAATTTGATGTCAACTAGGTTGGCTGAAAAATTGTCACTTGTCACTTTGTATTCGGACACTTTGATTCATAGTGTAGGTGAGAATAAGACCAAATCATCTATTTCTCATTCAGTTTGCTTGTCTTCATCTGATCGTTCGTGGTCGGTTGAAGAAAATTGTATTGTAGTTGATAGCATATCATCTAATGTTCCTAGTGTGAACATTGATCTTTCTAAAATTTCAATTCCTGTTGAACTCAAATTAGCGGATCCATTGTTTGATCAGCCTAAGCCTGTAGATTTGTTACTTGGTGCTGGCATATTCGCATCTGTTCTTCAGCCTAGTAAATTGTATCTAGCTCAAAACGCTCCCATTCTTCAGAAAAAACAGTCTAGGTTGGGTCATATTTGGTTCTTGTAAAACCATTCGTCCTATTGCAGCACCTCGTTCGTGCCTCCCTGCTTCGCCTGTGGCCGCTCCCCGTAGGGTCATGTCGAATTTTCTAACTTCAAATGATGTCTCTCATCAGTTAGAGAAATTTTGGAAGCTGGAAGAAATCTCTCCTCTGCTTCCTCCCTCGCCTGAGGTTTTGAAACTTGAGAAGCACTACACAACCACTACCACGCGTCTTGAAGATGGACGGTTTATGGTCACTCTTCCCAAAAAGGATAGTTTCCACTCATTGGGTCATTCCCGATTTCAAGCATTGAACCGATTTCATTCATTAGAAAAACGGTTATCATCAAATGTTGAATTAAAAACTCAATACACAGCTTTCATGGAAGAATATCAACAGTTGAATCACATGTCACCAGTGCCTCCAGCACCGGATAACGAAAAATGCTACTTCATTCCTCATCACCCGGTTTTTAAACCTGATTCGACCACTAAAAAATTACGTGTAGTATTTGACGCTTCTGCTAAATCTACCACTGGAACATCGCTTAATGAAGTATTGTATGTTGGTCATACAGTTCAGCCTGAACTGTTCGATATAGTTCTGCACTTTCGCACATATCAAATAGCCTTCATTGCAGACATTACTAAAATGTACCGTCAAATCTTAGTTCATCCCTCTGACCGTAACCTTCAGAGAATATTTTGGAGATCTGATGTTACTCTACCCATTCAAGAATTCACCTTGAATACTGTAAGTTACGGCACTTCGCCGGCAGCTTTCTTAGCTACTCGTACGCTTCATCATTTGGCCGATCTTGATACGGCACCCAACTCTGCTGTAGCTAATGTTATAAAAAATCACTTTTACGTTGATGACCTTATTTCTGGTTCTTCTTCGGTTACAGAAGCTAAACATTTAGTTCAACAATTGATTAACACATTAGCTCAGGGTGGTTTCGAGCTTAGGAAATGGTTGTCTAACTCTCCTGAAGTTCTCGCTACTATTCCTTCTGATCTGCTTGAAGCAAACACTTCCAAACCGTTGTCTAATTTCAATGATAGTGTGGTCAAGGCACTAGGCCTCATTTGGAATTCCACTCTAGACGTCTTAACTATTTCCTCTAATGTTGCTGATGTACTACATAAAACATCTTTTACTAAAAGAGAGCTTCTCTCTTGCATTTCAAGCATATTCGATCCATTAGGTTTGATTTCTCCTGTGGTCATTTTACCCAAAACACTTTTTCAAAAACTCTGGTTATTAAAGATTGATTGGGATCAAAAAATTCCACAAGATCTGTTGGAAACTTGGTTGAAAATTCTGCATGAATTGCCGAACATTGTTAACATATCACTTCCGCATTGTGTGTTATCAAAGGACTCTGATGCCTCTCTTGAATTGCATGGCTTCGCCGATGCTAGTCTCACTGCTTACGGCGCCTGTATTTACGTCAGAAGCACCTCTCTCGGTAGCAGTCAAGCTCGGTTGCTCACTTCCAAGTCCCGCATTGCCTCTTTGAACCCAGTTCTCTCTGTTCCCAGATTAGAACTACAGGCAGCTCTGCTACTTTCACGTCTTGTGAATAAGGTTTTAAAGGCTTCAAATCTTACTTTTTCTAATGTGTATTTGTGGACTGACTCGAAAACAGTCTGTGACTGGTTAAGAGCCCCTCCTGATCGTTCTAATATTTTTGTAGCTGTACGCATTTCTGAAATTCAGAATTCAACTTTTAACTTTCATTGGAATCATGTTCGTACTAGTAACAATCCTGCTGATTTGATATCTCAAGGTTGTACACCCAATCAGCTGGCCGCTAGTTATCTGTGGTGGAATGGTCCTTCATGGCTATCTATGCCGAATAGTTCTTGGGATTCTTTCTCTAGCAATGTTGCTATTTCTCAATCAGTTCAGGTATTAGCTACTACTTCTTCTCATAATGATGTTATCTCAGGCATAATCAATAGTTGCTCCACTTATCACAAAATTGTTTGTACAACAGCGTATGTTCTACGGTTCATTCATAATTGTAGGAAACAAAATTCAGTCACTCCGCGCTTTGGTCAATTAGCTATCTCTGAAATTTCAGAAGCTGAAAATTGTATCTTCAAATCCATTCAAGAAGAAGCTTTCTCTGCTGAACTTAAAGCATTGCGTCAAAATCAGGAGCTATTGCCTAATAGCTCTATTAAAGCCTTGTCACCATTCATTCACTCAGATTCACTGCTCAGAGTTGGTGGACGTTTGCAAAATGCAAATGCTTCCTTTGATTATAAACATCAAATATTGTTGCCCAGCAATCACAAATTCACTCATGCATTGATTGTTGCTCACCATCGTCGTCTAAGTCATGCTGGTGTGCAGGCCACCATGGCCAGTGTAAGACAACGATTTTGGTTTCCCTCCACCCATCACACCATCAAAAGTGTATTGCGGCATTGCATAATGTGTTTTCGCTTTTCGGCTCTTCGTTCTGAGCAAATCATGGGTAGTTTACCAGCGGCCCGCATTCAGGCTAATTTTCCCTTTTATAATTGTGGTTTGGATTACACCAGTCCTATTTCCATTTGTGTAGGCGGCCCCAAATCTCGTACTTTCTCTCCACCACTCTTCAGAAAAAAGACCCATTCCTCCACCACTCTTCAGAAAAAGGCAAATGGCTAAACAATTATGAAAATTTGAAGGTCGGTACGGTTGTCATCTTGAAGGATCCTGGTTCCGCGCAGTCCACTTGGAAGCTGGCGCGCATTACTGAAGTTCATCCCGGTAAGGACGACAAGGTTCGAGTTGTCACTGTTCTCACTCCCTCCAGCACTTTAAAGAGAGCTATTTCGAGTTTAGCACCTCTTCCCATTGATGAAGATTCTAGTTAATCCCCTTGCTCATATGGTTCATTTCGTATTTTCAGGTTTCATTGTTTTTGCCCCTGGTTCTCACATGGGCCCAGTTTTCAATTTCCAATTGCCTTGCCAGATTTTACATATTTCTTACTTTTTCTTATTGTGCCATACCCCCGTATGACACAAGGGGCCCAGTTTATGTAAAATCTGACAAAGCATTTATTGTAACGGTTCCACCTGTTACTCGTTCCACTACTACGTAGACATCATGTCGTCATTTTCCATCTGCGCTGTCCGGTGACGTCACAGTCACGGTTCTACGCACTGCTTTAATCAAGTTGGTTTCCTATATTATTTGTCGTGTTATTTGTCGTTTCAATTTTAATATTTGTACTATTCGATTTTTTGGAATTTATTTTGTCTTTAGGCATCTTACTTTCTAGATATTTGCTACTTTTTCACCAAACGTTTGTAAACGTTTTATGTATGTGGCTGACATTTCCGCTTTCCTTTTGTTGCTAGAGCGTCAGTCTGTGTTCTTCTTTCAATGGTACCTAGTCAAGAGTGCACTTATGCTCCCGGTCTAAACTTTTCATCCAAATTCATCTAGTTTACAGAACGTTTTTAAAAGTGAATTATTCTTTCAAATTAATTCGTTTATTCTATTCTTCAATTGTGATTCAATTATTCATCGATTTCTTCACTTATTTACTCTGATAAACTTTGTCAAAAGTGCAACCTCGTGTGGGCGTTTATCGCTATTCATCTGATCTACGGAACTTTTTAAAGTGTGAATTACTCCTTCAAATTAATTCATTTATTCTATTCTTCAATTGTGATTCAATTATTAATCGATTTCGTCACTTATTTATGCTGATAAACTTGTCAAGTTCACAACCTCGTGTGGGTGTCTATGGCCATTCTTCTAATGATTGGCTTCACCTCTTGAAACTCAAACTTTCAAGTTCATCATCTCTACCGTTTGGAAATCAATCTAAAAATTCCACAACTTGAAAGTCGGATTATTCATTTGGAATTCTACATGTTCCTGCTCACACTTCCACTGGGGGATTTGCCTGCTGTGGTGGACGCTTCCATTCTTGTCATTGCATGGCCAGATCACATCGTCGCTTGCTGATGTCCTGTTCTTTTGGGTACTGCGGATTCCTTGCCTGTCTACCTGGCTGCATCTCTTCTTCAAAATTTTATTCAGGTTACGTAAATCGTTCTATTCAATTTTCATTTACGCATGTATTACATAATTGTTCATAAAATGCTACAGCGTTTCGATAATGGACCACGCTCTCTATTTCTAAGTCAAACAGTTTTATGTGCATTTATACAATTTTTGTAGCTATCATTCAACCTTCTCGGCAATTAAAAACATTTAATTGTCCATACATTTGGTAATCGAGCCTATTTTCATGAATTCAATACATTACAGTGCATGTCTCATTGAGAGCACTGTCCTACATAATGTCAAGGTTATAATATGTACTTCATTCAATTTTGATAGCTACCCTGATAGGTACCCTTGGCTTTACAAGTGTATTAATATCTACCAAGATATTTAATTTTGTTGATAGCTACCCTTGGCTTTACAAGCGTATTAATATCGACCAAGATATTTAATTTTTAATAGCTACCCTTAGCTCTTAAGTGTCAATTTAAGGCCACTGACGCCTATTAATCGTTCTATTGATGTCTATCTTGACATTCAATTCATTGAAGGCCTATGTCGCCTGTATTTAACTTGGACAATCTTTACATTGTATTTAATAGCTACCCTTAGCTCTTAAGTGTCAATTTAAGGCCACTGACGCCTATTAATCGTTCTATTGATGTCTATCTTGACATTCAATTCATTGAAGGCACATGTCGCCTGTATTTAACTTGGACAATCTTTACATTGTATTTGATAGCTACCCTTAGCTCTTAAGTGTCAATTTAAGGCCACTGACGCCTATTAATTGTTCTATTGATGTCTATCTTGACATTCAATTCATTGAAGGCTCATGTCGCCTGTATTCAACTTGGACAATCTTTACATTGTATTTAATAGCTACCCTTAGCTCTTAAGTGTCAAATTAAGGCCACTGACGCCTATTAATTGTTCTATTGATGTCTATCTTGACATTCAATTCACTGAGGCCACCGACGCCTATTAATCGTTCTATTGATGTCTATCTTGACATTCAATTCATTGAAGGCCCATGTCGCCTGTATTTAACTTGGACAATTTTTACATTGTATTTAATAGCTACCCTTAGCTCTTAAGTGTCAATTTTAGGCCACTGATGCCTATTAATTGTTCTATTGATGTCTATCTCGACATTCAATTCACTGAGGCCACCGACGCCTATTAATTGTTCTATTGATGTCTATCTTGACATTCATTCACTGAGGCCACCGACGCCTATTAATTGTTCTATTGATGTCTAACTTGACATTTAATTTACTGAAGGCCTATGCCGCCTATATTACTGTATTCTATTGTTGAGCACTATCTACAGCTCATTGTCATTTATTACTATTCCTTTTGTAAATCATTAAGATTGAATTTTGCAGCAATAACTTTTTCATTATAGCACTCATTTATATTCGCAATTCAGGTATCATTAATAATATCTTTTCGATTATTGTCAGGCTTCAATGGTCATTAATGTCATTGACCTAATTTCATTTAAATTTTGTATTTCTCTAACGTTTTTTATCACATGTTGTAATTATCCCAAGATTTTTCGACTCAATCTACTTACAATTGTTTTTGTATGTGGCCATCTGCCTATTATTATTTTATTATTATTAAATCTCATCTTGTTGACTCATTTGGTCTTTTATTGGCGTACTTACCACACTTCAAGCTATCAGTATTTTTATGCACAGAATTCAAAGATTTATTTGTAGGTATTAATACCAACTATCATTTACAGTCCACTGCCCTGACTTTGGATTCTGTCAACCTTCTAAATGTAAAATAAAAATATGAAAGTGGAATATTGTCTTCTTTTTAAGAAACTTCTGAATTTAATGCATTCACTTTTTGTGCATCTATAACTAACTATACACTGTAATGATAATCGATAATATCAATCAAAGGTGATATAAATTCTACTACCATTTAGTTTTTGTTCGTAATAATATCTATCAATTCATATTAAAACACATCTTCAAGTACCCTATCCTTTATTATTCTTTTTTCTTTTAAAACAAGACTTGTTTCAACTCATCTTTTTTATTTACGAAAAATGGCTTTAGATGAGTTGGAACTAGTCGTGTTTTGGAAGAAAAAATACAAAGAGTATGGTATTAAAGATTTACATGTTTTAATAATTTCAAAGTAGCCTTATAAAGAGAAGTGATAATTCATATTAATAATGAATTAATAGGTTATTGAATGAATAAATTGCTGGAATAATGATAATTCATTCAACTTTGTCCATTAACTCAATTATATCTAGGCATAATAGTTATACAAAAAATGATATCCAATAGGTAGCAATAGTTTAATCTATCTTTACATATTTCTTTGGGTTTATATTCACATTATTGACATAAATAAAATACTTACTATCCCTACTAACAATGCAAATGATTTCACAATATACAATAATACAAATTATTCTACAAAATACAATTTTTCTAATGGTGTAATGAATCTATAGTAATATCGCTATCCATCTCCAGTTTTGCAATGTTGTTAGTTTGCCAGAATATTTTATTTTTACTTTTGACAGTGACTGTACAAAAGTAAACAACTCATTATCAGTCGCCATTTTTTTCTTCATTCTATCGAAATACTTGAGTACACAAGTCATATAGTTGATTTAAAATGTATTTTTGAAACAATGAAATAATTTTCAGACATTACCGTATGAGAAACACAAATTAAAATACCTGAAATGACATTTTAAAAGTTGATAACTATCCATCCTAGACTTTATCCATGCTTCAGTTAGCCTACACATATAGGTTAGACCTACTCGTACCGGTACAAATAATATTGAAAGGTCATTTTGGAATAATTTCCATTGAAATTACTTATTTTAAATAGGATCTATAATTTTCTAATTTTTTTTTTTTTAATAAATTGGAATAGAATAGCTATCAAATAGCTTAATTTCTGTTGTTTTGAAATTCAGATTGTTGTATTACAGCTTTTTAAATTAACCACCATTTCAGGTTTGTATGAAAATAAAAATCTGATTCCAGTTATGAAAGTAAATTTTTGAATCAAATTATGGGAAAAATTTCCTTGAATAATTTTACATTAAATGATTAAATTGATTATTTAATCAAGGAAATGATAATTATTATCAGATAAAATTTAGTGGGATGAATTGAGTAAGAGCTGTGAACACTCAGTGGCAAAATGGAGAGACTTGGCAACGTTTTTCTCCTATCTTTCTTCACTGCCATTATAACGTGAACCTCACTATATGCATATCAAATAAAGCAAAGTCGACCTGAACCACACGTTGCCATATTAAACATGTTCCGGCCTTCCATCTATAGTAGGCTGAGGCAGTATGCTATATTTTAGAAAAATGCAATTCCAATAAGTTCATGTCCCTACTTTTTCGCCCCATTTCCAACGGTCATGGTGGCAAAGTCTCTTAGAGTGTAGTTTCTCATGCTGAAGGTCCCAGGTTCAAATCATGTCACCACCAAGTTTTCTTTGCAGATGATACTATATTTTTTTTTATCTTATTCTAATAATAAATCATTATAAAAAATATTATGATTAGATAGAATAATTAAATCTTATAATTTTATTATTATTACATTGATTTATAAAAATAATTGGATAAATTATAAGATGAAACTGTTTATTGTATTGGAATCCAATACAGCAGTTGTAGAAAAATTGTTGTATGTAATTCAAGCGAAAGCTTTTTAAAAATTTAATTTTTATTAGTTTCCTTGCCCTATTACCATAGGTAAGAAAGTATTGCATTCCAAAACAATTATGTTCAAGATAAGCAAAAAATCAAAATATATGGTACTTTCAGACCAACCTACCCTCTTAGCACAGCGGTTGAGAGTGAGGATTTTGATATGTTTGTACCCCTTACTATCCTTGAAAGAGCTGCAGGGTCAAAAATGTGTTCAAACTTTCCCCTTTATAATATTTCAATGACTGGACTAATATCACAAACCTCACTAAACAAAAATACTATATAGATTATTTCTCGAACTTCATTTATGAATAGTTATAGTCATGTCGGTTGAACGCATAGTTTCCAAGATATAGGTACGATAAGCGTAAAAGCACAGCCCCCAGTGGGTTAGGGGTGGGGACTTTTGATATGTTTACCTCCTCACTACCCTAAACACAAATACGGAGTCAAAGTTGTCTTTCAAACTTTTTCTTCCACACCCTTTTTTGAGCATTCATTTCCTTGGCTATTGAAGGTGTGGAAAAGAGCGGTGGCATATAGTGTGGTCCATGTTATAATGGCAGTAGATAAAGATAGGAGAATAGCGATGCCGATTCTCTGCATTAATTAATTATATTTCTACACTATCAAAAACATAATTGGCATCGTTGTGGACCTAGAAAAGAATAGTACCACCGGCTTTGTGGAATGATGGACAAGGATAGCAAAACCAAAGTTGATGAATTACTGTCATTATAACGTGGACCTAACTGTAGCAGCCATCTACACTTTTGCACTCCATGACATTTTTAGGCACATGGCTACAGCACAGTATACATACAGTATGGAAACTTGGCTAGTACCCTGTCGCCAAAATTCGCCATCTTGTTAGGAAGCGCCGCATTGTAATATAGTGAGGTCCACGTTATAATGGCAGTGAAGAAAGATAGGAGAAAAACGTTGCCAAGTCACTCCATTTTGCCACTGAGTGTACACAGCTGTTACTCAATTCATCCCATTAAATTTGATCTAATAATAATAATTATAATTTCCTTATTAAATTATTCAATTTAATGTCAATTAATCAAGAAAATATATATTTTCATAATTTGATTCAAAAATTTGCTTTCATAACTGAGATCAGATTTTTATTTTTATACAAACCTGAAATGACGGCTAGTCTAAAAAGCTGTGATACACCAATCTGAATTTCAAAACA
Source organism: Nilaparvata lugens (assembly GCF_014356525.2). Taxonomy (NCBI): domain Eukaryota; kingdom Metazoa; phylum Arthropoda; class Insecta; order Hemiptera; family Delphacidae; genus Nilaparvata; species Nilaparvata lugens. The sequence continues at coordinate 15,711 of NW_024090854.1, forward strand.
ACAGAAATTGAGTTATTTGGTAGGAATTCTATTTCAATTTCTTTCAAAAATGATAGAAAATAGAAATCCTTTTTGAAATGAGTAATTTCATTGGAAACAATTCTGAAATAACCATCCCATTAAATTTAATCAAATAATAATTATCATTATTTTATAAAATAATCAGTGGCAGTGAAGAAAGATAGGAGAAAAACGTTGCCAATTCTCTCCATTTTGCCACTGACTGTACACAGCTGTTACTCAATTCATCCCATTAAATTTAATCCAATAATAATTATCATTACTGTACCTTGATAAAATAATCAATTTAATGTCTAATTAATCAAGAAGATATATTTTTTCATAATTTGATTCGAAAATTTGCTTTCATAACTGAGATAAGATTTTTATTTTTATACAAACCTGAAATGGCGGCTAATTTAAAAGGGTGTGATACACAAATCTGAATTTCAAAACAACAGAAATTGAGTTATTTGGTAGGTATTCTATTTCAATTTCTTCTTAAAATAATAGAAAAATAGAAATCCTATTCAAAAATAAGTTATTTCAATGGATTAATTCTGAAATAATCTTTCAATATTATTTATATCGGTATGAGTAGGTCTAACAACCTATAGGGGTAGGCTAACTGGAGCATGGATGAAGTCTAGGATGGTTAGTTATCAACTTTAGAAATGTCATTTCAGTTATTTTAATTTGTGTTACTCATACGGTTATGTTTAAAAATTATTTCATCATTTCAAAAATACATTTTTCCTCCACCTACTGTCTAAAGTACTTACTTTACTCCCTGAAACCTAATACTAAAGTGTCACTTTTTCGCTCTCGGTAGTAAAAAACAGAAAAACTCCCTAGGGAGTAAAAGTGACTCCATTTGAATAACATGGGGAGCATCTCTATTTTGAAACTTACATTGTAATAGGTTAGAAGGTCTAAGATCAGATGAGAAAGCGTAATAGAGGTGTCTGTCATTGAGTCAACTGAACTCAATACCACAACCAGAAATTTGCTCAACTCATGAAATATAAGTTTGTATGATAATTATTATATTCTTAATATTAGTAGACGATAAAAATTTATACAATTTTAAAAATATTTTATTCTATTCAAAATACCAGCCAACAAATATTTTTGATATGCAATTCAAATCTGAACCGCGTGATCTGGAGTCAGCCATTTTTGGTAGCTGCCCAGCTGATATAATTGTTAGAACTTTTGCCGATAGATAGCACAATCGGTAGTGCCAATCAGACGACCGGTTTTAAGGTTTTAGATTTAGGTTATGTTGTTAGGAATCATTGTCACCAATACGTAAGTTATTAGAATGATTTTATTTGCAGTTTCTATAAAAAAGTGTAGATGGAGGAAAAATGTTGTGTACATCACGAGCGAAAAATACTTTTTCTCCCTCAGGAAAATTGCTGCCCTCGGCTTCGCCTCGGGCTTCAAACTTTTTCCCACAGGGAGAAAAAGTCATACTTTTCACTCTAGATATACAAAAAACTATTAAATCAATTATACGACTTGTGTACTCAAGTATTTTGATAGAATGAAGAAAAAATGGCGGCTGAGAATTGGTTGCTCAGTTTTGTACAGTCACTGTCAAAAGTAAAAATAAAATATTCTGGCAAATAGACAACATTCCAAAGTGAGAGAGAGATAGTGCTATCTTTTTTGTTGTATGATAGAAAAGGACAGCAACAGTATTGTCAATCGTACACTGCTATTATAATGTGTGAACCTCACTATAGGTTCGGATCACTTTAATGATCCGGATCAATTGATCTCATTCCCTGTTACGAGCCAATCAGAAGGAACTTCTGATTAATCAGGATTGGAACTTCCCAAGGTCACGTGACCTGTCTATCAGTATTTGCGCCATGTAAAAAGCATTGGTTAGATATAAACGTTTTTTTCTACAACTGCGCGTAAAAAAAGAGTTTACATACTTAATTCTCCTCGTAAAACAGCTTAATTCTGAGGAGAATCTAATTTATCGCTCGCTTACCATCCGCGCATGCGCAGTAAATTTTCTTTACGCTCGCAAATCATTCGCGCATGCGCAGAAGAGTTTCTTCTCGCTCGCCAATCAGCTGATGGTAAACAGCTCGCCAAAAGGTCAGATCTTGACCTAGAAAATCGGTTATTGTAACTCCGCCGATATAAATAATTTTTATGTTGTATTTTGTCTAGGTATGCTAAAATTATTGATTGAGAAAATTATTTTAATAGGCTACAGTATTTATAGTCTCATTATAAGATAACTTATAATATAGCTAAGCTTTGTTGTTTCATTGAAAAACGATCTTAATTCAATTCTTCATCAATCTATGAACAGCTTGCGCTGGATAGATTTTGTCATAGAAAATTTTAAAAACACGTCCACACTAATTACACGTAGCTTATTCAATATAGCATGCTAAATAGGCTGTAGGTGGTAGAACTTGAGTAGAACGCTCAGCAATTATTTATCTCGCAGCCATTGCTTTGTTTTTTAAATGATTTTCCTTCCAATTCATGAATACACTGGGGAAGTGTTTTAAATATATTACTTAGTGTGCAAATGGGATAGCTGCTATGTGATTTGTTTAGTCTTAACCTTCCGGCAGTCGCGCTGTTGTAAAAAGTACAACAGTGTCAGTTTTTTGCTGCACAAAACTATTGAATGGGGTGGTGTAAGTGAATGATTCACCTATGCATTCCAAAACTTTCTCCCCATTAGGCTACTCCACTGAAATGCAGTATCAACCATGCAATGGTTCAGTCTTTAGGTGCCATTTAGTCGCGACAGTGCATAAGATAGGGATTGACTGTATATGGGGACTGTAAACGAACCAATTACGCAGAATTGATGGCTTTGCTTGATGTACCTTATTTGGCTATGAAATGGTAATCATACAAATGTTCATAGGCGTAAAATAATCCAAGAAGATGGAAAAAATAATTATACAAATTATTAATATTTTTTGAAAGTAAACAAGAGTACCTACATAACACTTGGAAAATGGATGTTGTAAAAAAATACAACACGCGACTGCTCGTGTGATTGAGTAGGGCGCGACTACCGGAAGGTTAAGTAGGCCTATGGTACATTGATGTCTTTTCGCCTCCAGGTGTTGTGATTATGAAATTAGCTTCTTGCTTGCAGCATATGAATCCGACCTTTTAAGATGATTAAGGTGCTTAATACGTAGGACTGACTGAAGACAGTAAGAATCCCCAAACTTGTAACAAGCGGCCTGCAATGTTCTTAGGGGTGGAGAAGACGTCATGATGCGCACTACATTTTTGGAAGGAGAATTTTCTCCTAACTGCTTGCATGACTCCAAAGCAGTACAATTCCATAAATAATATGACTATGGAGAGGGCATGGTATGCAGTAACCAGATACGGTAACTCTTAGGTACAATGTTTCTCAACTTCCACGACACTAGGCCACCAGCTAGGTTACCTTGAAGAGTTGATTACAAACCATATTGATATGTTGATCCCACAACAGAGAGGCATCTTCCATGAATCCAATAAGCTTAACCTTTGGCCACGGAGTAGAGAACACCACTTCCGTTTCCTTCCGGTTTCCTTCTCCCGTGCTTGGCTCACCAAAGGAAGGTGGACTATGCTTCAAGGTGCACAGAACATTTTGTGTCATGATCTCACTCATGCACAGCCTTTTCACTGTGACCTGGTTTCCTCCAGCAATTGGGCTGACCTGAGAATAGTCAAATGAGGATCTTCATCTTGGGCGATTAAAGTAGTGTCGTCAGCAAACAGTAATGCTTTTCCCTCCATGCTGTGATTATATATATATATATATATATATATAAGGAAAAGCAGAGGGCCAAGAATTAAACCCTGTGGAACTCCAAAGTTGATATGTAGGCCTAGTGCCTTAGATTTGGCTCATTCAGTTCCAAGGTCACAACTTGTCTGTGATCCAAAAGGTGACTCTCCATTGTTCTCAAAGCAATTCTACATACACCATATTCTGCAAGTTTCCACAACAGTATATCATGGAAGATACAATCGAAGGATTTTGTTAGATCGCAAAGAGTTATAGCAATTGAACTCTTATTTTTCATTGCTCAAAGTATGGTCTTAACCAGGCGTTGAACAGCATCTATGGTTGATTTTCCCGGCGAAAGCCTAACTGATATTTTGTAAAAAGGGAATTCTTCTCAAAATAGGCAGAAAGCTGATAAACACGACTGACTCTGAAATCTTTCAAAAAATTGGTATGGCCGATAAAGGCCTATATTTGATTAGTTCCTCTGGGTCACATTTAAAAAAAAATTTACACTGTCCTGGCTATCTTGGTCTGGAAAAACACCCTGCCCCAGACAGTAATTAATGAGTTTATTTAAAGGTAATAATAATAATAGTAATAATAATAATAATGTTTTATTAACTCAAGAGCTTTTATAAACATCGAGTTCCGTCATATACGGTAATTTAGAGAGTCAATACAATATAAAATCCATTCATTCAATACGGTAGCTCATTATTCCATTCAAAATAAATCTTATAACAGCAATGCATGGAAAGTAATATCTGCTCATCAGATCATAATTAATTAAATCCAATTACCTATTACAGAAAGAAAACAACTATTCATGTTCAAAAACAACATAAATTGATAACATTTATATCACAGTTTGGCCAAACAGAGAGAAACAATTATCACTGTCAGGTCAATCACAGAAACATAGTATAAAAAACGTAAATAATCTTTACATCAATATCACAGACTCCAGATAAAAATTTATTATTGAATTGAATGGGTTTCTTTCAAACCACTGATGCAATTTCATCTTGAACACATTTAATGGAGCATCTCGCACATTATATAGGTAGTTTGTTAAAAAATTGTATACCACAAGAAAGCCACCTCTTTCATTATATCGAAACAGACTTCTCTTGACATTAATTTATTAAGGATGAATTTACAGACTATGCATAGTTAACAGTTTCAACTGTTGACTGTGAATGAATTATTGTCGCTCGGTGTATGCTTTCACACATGACAAACAAAACAAACCCCCTTATTGGAATCATATTGACAGGTCACACTAGGCCTACTGTACACGACTTTGCGCGATATTTGGATCACTCTGTTTTGTGCGGTGTAGTATATTATTCAAAATTTAAAAAATCAAATGATCAAATTGTCACTTATTAAAGTTTGGTAGATTTATAAAATAAGGATGCTTCAATCTATTGATTGTATTTAAAATGCAATCCAAACATTTACGCTTGATTTTCGTAATTATTTGTTAAATAGAGCAATTCGTTTAGTCAACCGCGTTTAATCAACCGCTATTATGCATCAATGCCAATTGCCAAATATGCCTTGATCAGCATGAAATTTGTTTGAAACAGTTATTTGTCAATAACATTTTCAACGGTGGATTACTTGCTTTCTTACCAGTAATTACAATATAATTGTGTAGGTCTGTAGATAGTGTAAATATTGTTCCTGAAATAACTAGTTAACTAAAAGCCAAATGAGAACTGAATAAAATTAAAATTTTTGTTTTGTAGTGAAGTTGATGTATTGGCAGATATCCATATTGGATAAAACATCATGAAATTGCCATAGGCCTAACAATTCATTCATTGAAACTAGTTTCGCTTGGTACATAATCTCTAGTATTATCACTAGCTAGTTCAATAATAAACTTGAATTATCCGATAATTCAATTCAATAATTCTTTATTGTCATATACAGTGCACAAGACATACATAAATGTTTTTAGGCTATAGTACTACAAATCAGTTTATAAAAAAATGCATTTTCAACCAAGAATATTATTGCTAGGTCATACAAAATTTGCAAGTTTTGTAGAAAATATGTAATTTCGTTATACGAAATCGTGAGCAATCGGTCTCGTCGGACTGCATCACAACCGTGCCAGGTGCCACCATATTTATTTATTCATTTTCTTTACATACAAAGGCTCACAGAGATCCATAAAGAGCCTTATTTACACAATTAAATGAAACAACAATTTAACTTATATACAATATGAAATATAGTAAATAAAGAAAAAAAGCAAAAAGCATTTACACAGTTGAAATAATCAAATTAATTACATTCATATAAAGAAAAATGTGAAAAGAAAGCAAAAAGCATTTACTCAGAATAATCAAATTAATTTCATTATTATAAAGAAAAATGTGAAAAGAGAGCAGGTAAAACAATCCTTTCCAAAGATTCTAGAGGAAAATACAATTAAAAAAAAAAACGATTTAAAGATTACAGGAAAGAAAATAATAACTAATAAAAAAAGCTAAATAAAAGGAAAAGAAAAGTCTTAAACTAGGAGAGTTCCAGTCAGAGTTTACAAAACAATTCATCTCAAAAACGAGCGTCTTATGATAGATTCAGTTCACAATGTTTCTTATATTCATTGAATGAGTTCGAGAAAGGATCAATGTGCTCATTGAAGCTAATAAACAGTCGTAAGGTTTTATAAAGAAATGAGTTGTAATGATGGTTTGTTCTAGCAAAGGGAATCTCGAACAATATATTCCTTCTAGGTCTTGCAGATGATACACTGAAATTAATCAGGCTGATAAAATATGGTAAATGGACGTTTATTTAGTAACAAACAACTATGACACAGCCACCAACCGATGGCCCAAAATAACTACCGTATACAAAATAATAGCAACAAAATACATCATTGATTTGCACCGACACAACAACAAAGGAAATAGTCCCACATGAGTCTGACTTGTGTGTGGGACGAGTATCATTATACTGTCATATTTTGTGACTAAAATTGTTAAGTAGATGTTATATAGAAATAAATTAATATAAGCTTTACAGAATAAGAAAGAAGAGTTAAGAACAAACGGCAATATAAGAGAAGAGGAAAAGGAATTATGTAGGTCTGTGAGTTAGTTAAGATTCCATACTAGAGCTTCTATTCTATCTTTGTGTTATTATGATCTTATTCTTATTGGAAACTACCTGCATAAAGGTTCGAGCAAATGTTCTGTGTTATTGACACCAATTCCCTGCAGCCAACCATCGATGATTCTTTAATAAGCAAGCAAACCTACCGTGGGCTCTATTATTTCTCTGGATGGTGCATTCCTCAATAAAATGTTGGAGACGTAGAATGGGTTAGTGCGATTTATTGATTTAACAACTCTGGGGACCTGTAATCCCACATTTGCAGAGCTTCTTGTATTGTAACTATGATGTGCTACCTCGGTTACCATAAAATCCCTGTTTTTGTACGTGAATAGAAGTAAATTCTTCATATAAATCTGCCTGACATTCAATAATTGGGAATACTGAAAGAATGCCTCGGTGGGATATTGTCTCTCCAGTTTTATGCCGGCCTTAATTATAAGCTTCTGTATGATATATAAAGGCTCCAGTGCAGTTCTAACTGCTCCTCCCCATGCAATAACACCATGACTCAAGATCGATTGAACATAAGCAAAATAAACTGTCTTAATTTCCTGTTTGTTCAGGATGAAGCTTAGCTGATGAAAAATATAAATCATTTTCCTAAGCTTACGTTGCTAACTAAATATGTGATTCTCATATCTCAGTTTAGAATCTATTATAATCCTAGATAGTTGTAACTCTTCACCCTGTCAATGATCTGACATTTGCAGACAGTGCCATAGGTATCATCACAGGAGTGTAGTTTCAAAACTAGAGTATCTGGAGGCTCACTACAAGGTCTGAGTGCAATGGGTAGACATTTTGTCTCACCCACATTCATAGTGAGGATATTCTGATTAAATCATGCCTTCAGTTTCTTCATTCCCATTTCAGCCTTTAAAAATGTTCATTCCAGCTTGCACCCCTGAATATAACATAAGTATCATCCGCAAATAAGTATCACGTGCTTGTTTATTTATTATGTGCAAATAATTTACATGTTCTATTTTATTGCATAGAACATGTTATAGGTAAAAAACTCAAGTCCTGTGATCCACAATATGAGAAAAGGCTCGTACATAGGCCTACTAAACATGATTATATAGGAAATTATGAAAACAGCTTGAATTTTTTTACAGGACAATTCAACAGAAGCTTTTTCAGCGAAGATCCTATTGTAATAAAAACTACTCTTTTGTGAATTCGAAATTTTGGTTCGCTATTTTAGATCCAATTTAATTTTTTGAATTGGATGGTATGATACATGATTTCAATACGGAATTTCAAGAGAAAATGAATGGCGAAAACCACAAATCTATACCGGTGCTTCAAACCACTTCAAAGCTATTCACATTCAAATACAAATTAGGTAATCATACAAAAATCAAATAAAATAGTAGTCCTATTTTGAAAATCTAAAAAAATCCAACCATAAAATTTTATTTCTCAATTTCCAAAACATCTACTCACATTTTTAACAATTTGAAGAGAAAATTTGATCTGACAGATTCCAATGTACTCATTTGATTTTTGTATGATTTATTGAATGTGAATAACTTTGAAATGGGTTGAGATATCGATGTGCGGTTTTTTGCCATTCATTTTCTCTTGAAACTCTGTAGAAATACTCCCCAGGTGTTGTGTTAATGTAAAAAATAAGAAAGTAATGAACACCTATTGTAACGGTTGTTTTTTATCGGCTGACGCGTTTTTGTGCGATAAGATTATCGACTATTAAGTGCAATAACCTTGGGGCAAAAAGCGAAATTGCTGCTTGTCATTTCCCATTGACAGAACAGACCTGGGAGATTAATGAGTGGGCTCTATGCTCTATGAATACACTAACACCCCCAACTTATTGTGTCTGTACCATTTGGGGATTTCACTGATAGAGAATATGACAAATGACAATGTTCTCATTTATAATTCTCATTTTCTTGTCAGTCATCTATTTATAAAGCCGTGTCCAGACGATCAAT
>NW_024090855.1:0-23327 GCF_014356525.2 Nilaparvata lugens
CATAGAATCAAGGCAGGACTTCAAAGTCTTGATGGTGACTTTCCGGACCGCTAAAACAAAAAAAGCAACAGCTAAAACGTCACAAGTCTGTGAAAAGGATAGTTCTCAAGAAGCAAGTAGTGAGTATACCAGTACCTATATATATAATATAGCCTACTTACTTCATTACATTGTATGCAATATTATTTTTCTGCATAATCTTCTTGTTGCTAATACAGCAGAGATAAAAAATATATGATATCCATTAATTTACATTTAACTAATTATAATCCATATTTGTCATTTTTACATGGAAACTGGTGGAGGATGACAGAAGTCATGGATATGCAAGAGGAGAATCTCAAAAAAGGCCACAGACTGCTATTGAGCTTATTGGTCAATTCCAAGGGTTCCAATACGGTCAAAGGATGTGTAAGTTGAGGAAAAAATTTTGATTTATATTACTAAAAATCATCTTTATTCAAGATTTTGACAAATTCACGACATAATTTGAGTTGCCTGACATGACATTATAGATTATACTATGGTGTGCCTTTTAAATGCTTGCTAGTATTGGACTCCCAAATTATTCAGGGAACTTTGGACTTTATATACGGCGAGTGGAACTACCCTGGGTCTCCCCACCATGGGGATAATAATAATAATTAAGCGGCTGACGATCACAGATCAAGCCATAGAGTGTATTTCTTTTGATTTAGGAGAGGAAAAGAGAGAGTGAAGGGAGGCTGTAAAAAGGCCACCTACAATGTAACTGAACCCAACGATTCCAATTTCCCAATGTATGACACACCACCTTAGGGATGACCTCAGGTATTGTAAATTTATGTAATATAAATAAAGCACTTTCATATTTTTTATATCTATCCATCTACCCATATATCAGTACTAAAAATCGTGTTTGTTGAAATGGACTTCACTTGCTAGCAGTCATGTTGGCCATGACTGCAAAAAACACTACATTCTCTTGTTGAGCCTCGTAAGAGGCCTTGAAATTATTGATTGATATTAAAAATTTATGTTTGAATGAAAGACTAGAAATCGTCAAAAACCACAGATCTATTGATACTTAGAAAGACGTTTATCAGAGATTGAGAATGGTGTATAACCGAAACCGGTCTTTCTATAAGTATCAATAAATGTGGGTTTTTGACAATTTCTTAGTCTTTTTCGTTCAATATGAATAGACTAATTATCACAATATCAACTTCTCAACTACACAAAAGTTGAAAATTTATTTATAAGAATAGGTAGCTCTATGACCAAGACATAATTATATCAAACAGGTTTCGTCTTTAGGCGAACCATAGCCACCTCTAATACATGCATGAGAGGTGGCTATGGCAAACACATAATTTATATGCCCAATCAAGCTGTTTACCAGACTACTATTTTCCATTCTGAGTACAAAAGGTTTTAGAATGATATATTGACGGAGTCAGTTTCAAATACTAACTTTTATTTTCAGGGCTACTAGAAAATAGCTTTTGAAGAGTTGAAACTTAATGTACTGTGATGAAGAGTATGATAATGTGTTTCACGGAGTTGGTGCTCTTCAAGTGGTCAACGGGAGTAGTAGCAGGCGCATAGATATTAACTTATCATTGCAACAGCAGAACAGTCAATGGAAAATTGAATGAAAAACTATTAGTCAAGATAGATGAAATGGAGAAAATTGGAAATAATAAAGAAAAACGAAGAATAAAAAATAAATTCAAGAAATGTAGGTACTGTAGGCTACATGAGAAATGAGATCAAATTTATAAAAAAAAAACAAGTTCGAGAATGAGCATTAACGTCGTTCATAATATATTTTTGCTCATCAGTGAATTTACTGCAAAATTACTGTTATGGGGTTGACCTAAAAGATGATAATAAATCACTCCATTGAACTACCTATCATACACATTCTATCAGAGATGTCATACTTCTTTATTTATTTATTATTATTTTATTTTAATATATGTGCAATAACAACATATTATAAGCATGAATTTATAAAATAGAATTATAGTACCCTTTAAAATAATAAAATATTAAAAAACAAGAATACAATTGTATTAAATATTAATATTTATTTTTTAATATTTTACTAATTTTAAAGGGTACTTACTATAATTATATTTTATAAATACAAGAAAGTAGCCCTGAATCTATACATTTTATAAAGATGCAGTAGCCAGAGGTAAAATGGTTACCATTCGAAATTTAAAATGATTATTCAGTTGATGTTATAATTTTTTATGTGAGTTGTAAATCATTGAATTATGTTTATTATTAGTTTCAACTCTAATAAGTATACTTATTAGAATATACATTCGATGTATAAGTACTATAAACTTGAATTAGTGGTTGATACTCAATTAAAACTTTTACTAAAGTTGAAAATTGAATGATTAATAAAGAATATATCAATAATTATACTGCAAAAGCCTAATTTTTATCGTACTTATTCTTAGAAAATCAATTACTATTCTTAACAGGGACGACGGTTGCCAATAATTTGGGAAGGTCAAAGGTACCTAAGCGAAAGATATCATTATTGCTCTAGACCTAGACCACACTAGATCTACAGTAGTCTTCACGTGACATATATGGCTCTGTACATCTGCTTCCTTTTTATTACTAAACTATATTCAAAAAGAGTTTTTTTTTAATCGCCAGACGGTCGTTGATATAGATGCTACAATAGTACTGTACCTTTACATGGGTCAGCTAATGCTAATATTTTTAGCTCATTCTGTATTATTTTTTTGTAACTCATATTATAATTATGACACCAGTCTTATGAGAATTATGTTTTTTACTTTCCTTGCCCTATTACCATAGGTAAGGAAAGTATTGCTTTCCGAAAAAATTAAGGTACCCCAATATCTAAATTTCTATACGTTTCAAGTTCCCCTGAGTCCAAAAAAGTGGTTTTTGGGTATTGGTCTGTATGTGTGTGTGTGTGTGTGTGTGTGTGTGGTGGGTGTGGTTGTGTGTGTGTGTGTGTGGTGTGTGTTGTGTGTGTGGTGTGTGTGTGTGTGTGTGGTGTGTGTGTGTGTGTGTGTGTATGAGTGTATGTGCGTCTGTGTACACGATATCTCATCTCCCAAACACCGGAATGACCTGAAATTTGGAACCTAAGATCCTTACAATATAAGGATCCGACACGAAAAATTTCGATCTAATGCAATTCAAGATGACGGATAAAATGACGAAAAGGGTTTTTTGCGATTTTCTCGAAAACGGCTCCAACGATTTTGATCAATTCATACCTAAAATTGTCATTGATAAGCTCTATCAACTGCCACAAGTCACATTACCTGTAAAAATTCAGGAGCTCCGACCCATCTATGCAAAGTTCGATTTCAGATTCCCAATTATCAGGCTTCAGATACAATTTGAACAAAAAAATTCAAGTGGAAAAGATTGAGCATAAACATCTCCAAAACTAATGTTCAGTAACATTTTCACCTAAAATTGAAAATAAGCTCGAAGTTCGAGAAAATAAGATTATTCAATTTGCAAACTGTTGGCAAGTGTTGATTCTTTTAAATCATTCACTTTGCGAGAGTAGCGATCTCGTGCACGGTATATCCAGCGTTATTGTCCTGTCACCAGCTGGCTCAGATCTTTGAATAGTAGACTTGAGATGCGCGGGAACACTAGCATCAGTTGATCAATTTCATAACGGCAAGGAAAGTTGTGTGAGTGTGCCACACCAGATTTTTTCAAATATTAAAATTGGAAAAATACAGATTCTATTGTAATCATAACAGAGAAGTAATTCCTTATCAAAGTGGAAACAAGATAAAATAGGTATGGGATTGTAGGTACCGGTACGGTACCGTAGAGAATACAGTATAACGTTAAGATGACTGACGCTAAGATGTATTTTTGGATACATTGATTGATAGGCTACTTTATGATAGCCCATTCGTACCTTTTCCTAAATATTATATGAATGTCAAAAAAGAACAATTCACCGAGCGAAGTGAGGTCTAAGATTCAAGTCGACGGTTTGGCATTTCTCTTAATGTTTAAATGTTTAATAATGTTTAAATGTTGCGCATTTACGGCGAAACGCGGTAATAGATTTTCATGAATTTGACAGGTATGTTCCTTTTAATTTCCTTGCCCTATTACCATAGGTAAGGAAAGTATTGCTTTCCGAAAAAAATTAAGTTACCCCATTTATAAACTTCTATACGTTTCAAGGTCCCCTGAGTCCAAAAAACTGCTTTTTGGGTATTGGTCTGCATGTATGGGTGTGGTGTGTGTGTGGTGTGTGTGTGTGTGTGTGTGTGTGTGTGTGTGTGTGTGTGTGTGTGTGTGTGGTGTGTGTGTGTGTGTTGTGTGTGTGTGGTGTGTGTGTGTGTGTGTGTGGTGTGGTGTGTGTGGTGTGTGTGTGTGTGTGTGTGTGTGTGTGTATGAGTGTATGTGCGTCTGTGTACACGATATCTCATCTCCAATTAACGAATGACTTGAAATTTGGAACTTAAGGTCCTTTCACTATAAGGATCCGACACGAACAATTCGATCAATGCAATATTCAAGATGGCGGCTAAAATGGCGAAAATGTTGTCAAAAACAGGGTTTTTCGTGATTTTCTCGGAAACGGTTCCAACGATTTTGATCAAATTCATACCTAAAATAGTCATTGATAAGCTCTATCAACTGCCACAAGTCCCTTATCTGTAAAAATTTCAGGAGCTTCGCCCCATCAATGCAGATGAATTCCCAATTATCAGGCTTCAGATACAATTGAAACGAAAAAAATCAAGTGGAGTAGATTGAGCATGAAAATCTCTACAATTAATGTTCAGTAACATTTTCACCTAAAATTGAAAATAAGCTTTAAATTCGAGAAAATGTGATTATTCAATTGCAAATTATTGTTGATTCTATTAAATCATTCACTATGAAGAGATATCAGACCTCATGTGTGTCTCCAGCGTTATTGCCCTGTCACCAGCTGGCTCAAATCTTTGAATAGTGGACTTGAGATGCGCGGGAACACTAGCGTCAGGTGATCAATTTTCATAACGGCAAGGAAAGTTGTGTGAGTGCGCCACACCAGATTTTTTAATTTCGCGTCGACGTATATACAAGGTTTTTGGAATTTTACATTTCAAGGATAATATAAGGAAAAAGGAGCCTCCTTCATACTAGAGTAAAAATCAGACTATAGAATTATTTATCATAAATCAGCTGACAAGTGATTACACAGATGTGTGGAGAAGCCAGTCTAGTGCTGTATTTCCATAAGGTCTAAAGGTGCGTACAGACTCTCGCTCTGCTCCGCAACCGAACGTCAGTCCAGCAGAGCGATTGATGATCGACCGGGGAGCAAGAGTAGTTCGACCGGGGAACGCGAGAAGATCTAACATCTTCCTTAACGTTCATGATGGGTGCGTGGGCGGTCTGACTGTGGTTCGATGGTGGTACGAAGGCGGTACGAGGGAGGAGCGTGCTCGGTGCGGGTTGGAAGCACGAATATGTGTACGCAGCTTCAAGTTTCAATCAGGTACTTGTGGATGAGAATACTGCGTGAGGTCTACTGATCACAGAACTACTAGTATAATATAATATGTTATTATTACTAGTAGTTCTGTGACAGTAGACCTTGCGCTCAGTGAGTTACTGACCTGTTGTTATGTTTTCTCAAGAATTAATAAATAATTTATCAATTAAAGATGTCTATAAAAAATCCGAAATAACATAGAGCTTTCAGTCCTATATCGTACCGTGACGTGTCATCCCGGGATGTGAGTGTGAGCGCTGTTATCAGGTCTGGCTGCAACTGTCTACACACGTTGATGGAAGATACAATATTATTTTCAAGATGCTCGATGTTTTTGAACGGGTAGTATTATAGTCAACTAGACAGCTGATTTATGATGAATAATTCTATAGTCTGATTTTTACGGTAATATTGGCGTATGAAGGAGACTTCTTTTTCCTTTTATATATCCTTGAAATGCAAAATTTCCAAAAACCTTGTATATACGTCGACGCGCAATTTAAAAAGGAACATACCTGTCAAATTTCATGAAAATCTATTACCGCGTTTCGCCGTAAATGCGCAACATGAAAACATCTAAACATTAAGAGAAATGCCATCCGTCGACTTGAATCTTAGACCTCATTTCACTCGTTCAATATTATAGTCTTAAACATTTGGAAAATACAATAATTTGATTGCAATATGTAGGTAGGCTAACAATAAAAAAATTGAATATATGAGTGAACTTCATGAAACTTTCCAAAATTGATAAATATTATCCAAACTATACTATTGTAGAAGTTTTTTTTCAAATTACCACAGAAATATAATATTTAAATAATTAAATTGATAAAAATAATTATATGCCTATGGTATGCACATTATTCTGTCATTAAATGCCAGTATACCTACTGCATTTAAAACTAGAGAACAAGTTTTTTTTTTAATTGGGATTTGTAATTAATTACCTTACCATATAATGTGTGGGCATAGGCTTACTTATACTTACTAAGTATCATTATTGAAGGAGATGAAAATTTGATTTTTATAAATATAATTAATGGAGTCCATTACCTATAAATTATAACTGACACATAGTAGAAAAGTTAAAATAAGTTAGCCTAAATTGACTAAAAAATATTTTTTATTCTATCATTGAAAATGTTCATAGTTTAGAATGTTCCCTAGTTCCTACTTGCAATATAAATTAATCATTCACATTCCACTCAACTTCATCTCTACTACAAAAGATTGCCAGCAAATTAATAATAATTTATTAATTGGATCATGTTGGAGTAGACTGTTTTGAATATTTGATCATTTCGCGGCTTCGAGCAGTCCTCTCATTCATGCCTTTGCATCTCAAGGGAAAAGGGAATAGTTTGAGGGAAATTAAAATGGTAGCACTGCGCATTCATGCAGCTGGTATATTATTTTGTTCTTTGTTGCTTATATTGGCAGTATTGAGCAATATGACCGATTGTCGAGATGGCGGCGACGTGATGTTTACACTTTTTATAACTTGAATGTGATTGTTTGCAAACATTATTTCCAATGGCTACTCAAAACCAGTGGAATGGGTGTCATCCCTAATGAGTAGGTTTGAAGAAAGGGTAAGTAGGTGTTTTATAATGATTAGATACCTCTTGACCGAGTTTCTAACTCAGTCAACAATCCGTCTGAAAATCGATAAAGCCTGTGTGCTTTTATGAATGGGAGCTGACCGGATGATGGGGTGTTGGGAGGAGTGTTGTCATTTCAAACAACTTATTACTTCTTGATAATCATTCCTGATTAAAATAATCAACAAAAGAGAAACCTTAGATTAAAATGATAAATGAATTATTAGTTGCCAATTGGATATTTCCATGGCATCACAGAGAAACCAAGTGGAAATCTCAACGCCCAGTTATACCCGGTATCAACAATTTGATAACAAATTACTGAATGAATGAACAGTAGCTATACTAGCTAACAGCAACAGTTTGCTTTCACCACATGATGATATTGAACTAATCACTTTCAGCCTTAACAAATTTTGAAGATAACACCTACTTATAATATTCTAGGTGACTTATTTTTTTAGAGAATAAGTTAGGAAGTGTATCCAACTTTGAACTTGAAGTCCTTGCAGTTGACCTATAATTACTATCCTGCCTTATTAGCCTTTTATTAGAATTTAATTATCGATTTATAAGTAACTTATATGAAAAAATGACCATCAAAAAAGTAGGTATGACTTTAATAAACTTAATTAGCCTACACCCATAATACAATCCAAATCAGATTGACATAAATTCAATCAAATATCATTCATCACCCTCACCACAACAACAAATCCGAGTCCAACTGCATTATTTAAAAGACGATAATTTAGAACTGTCTCAACCTTGTTAAAAACTTACTTGAATCCTACACCCAGTGACTACCCACACCTCTTCCACTCTCACTCCCAACACAAAACATCTTACTTTTGACCTTAAAATTTTGAGGAAGTTCTTGTAATTGTAAAAATAATCAGTGAATCTATAAGTAAAGCGATATCAACTAGCGAGTAAATTTCAGGCAAATATCTATTCCTTTCAGTATGTCCAAAGTTGTTAAAAATTATTAGCCAACATTTGTTGGAATACATTGAAAAGAATAAACTATTCAGTAAAGCTCAACTTGGTTTCAGAAATGTCCGTTCATCGACAAGTGCTCTGACTGTCCTGATTTGTGTATTCTGAAATGCATTTGAGTCAGGTAATTCATTGACCTTTGCAATCGGAGCAAAGCATTCGACTGTGCTCCACTCAAACTGCCCCTTAACAATCTAGAAGAGTATTGAACTATTGCACCAGTTCTGAAAACTATCAGTCGGCATGCTACATCGTTATTCAATTCAATAAAATCTTCAATGACCCCATAAAGGACGGCAGAATGCATTTCAGCACAGCATTATCTGACTTGGCATAACTGGGAAAATATTTTCGCTGATTGCGCCTCCAACCGAATGCCAGTAAAACCGAGGTTGCATGCTTCCATCTCAGTAACAGAAATGCAAACAGGAACTTCGCATCCAATTCGATGACAAGTGGCTCACTCATTGAAAAACTCCTAGATATATGTGGGCGTAGTACTTGACAGGACGCTTCCTTTCAAGGAGCATCTTACAAAATGGCGGAAAAACACTATCGTACTCATTTCGATATTTCCAATCAGCTGCGAAACGTCAACCATGAATGTTGTCAGCTTGTCACTTATTTTATAGTTAAGTTTCTGTTGCATATTTTTCAACTTCTTGAAAATCTTGGGTGATATTATTTTGTAGATATTTCATGAATCCAATTACTTAAATATTCTGTAAATTTGTGACTTAAAAATCTGATGATTATAACTTGACCTTATTAACAGTTATGCTGCTATTTAGGTAGAATAATTGCTGTTATCCTGAAGTCCATAAACAATATCATCCAAAAGCTCTGTGGAACTTCTTGGGGAGCTTCAGCTTCAACATGCGCTTTTCAGCCCTGAGTCTCGTGTTTTCAACTGCTGAGTTTTGTGCGCCCGTGTGGCTAAATAGCTCACATGTTGATGCTCAGTTTAATAATTTAATGGGAATGGTTGCTGGAGTCATAAAAACGACGCCAATGGAATGGCTCCCGGTGCTGAGTCACATTCCACCCCCCAACCTCCGACGCATAAATGCTCTAACAAGAAAGTTCAACAAGATCCTGCAAAATTAAAACTTTCCAATGCATGGGGATATAGAACATGCCAATCAAATCCGCCTGACGTCTCGGAAGCCTCCCACCAGAACGGCATTACATGCTCTGGATGGTAGGTTCAGTTTAACAGACGCCTTGCAACGAGAGTGGCATGCAAGGCAAATCAATCTTGCCCCATGTATCACCCAAAAGCCACAAGGTTTTGATTTTCCACGCAAACTCTGTCCAACTCTAAACAGGATCCGCACTCAGCATGGAAGATGTGCCTATGCGTTGCACAAGTGGGGAAAGGATCCAATGCATTTCTGTGAGTGTGGCGCTGTGCAAACCATATGACACATTGTAGAAGAGTGCACAAGAACAGCTTATGAGGGCAGGCTGGATGATTTCCTGGTAGCTACGCCAGATGCCGGGGCATATTTAAATAGACTAGATATATTAAATGAAAAAGACTAAGAAATTGTCAAAAACCCACAGATTTATTGATACTTAGAAAGACCGGCTTCGGTTATTACACCATTGTCAATCTCTGATAAACTCTAGATATATGTATATAACTTTTAAAAATTTCCTTTTTATTTGTGTTCCACCCTTTTTTCAAATCTTGTGACTAAGATGACTTCATTGTTTATATGTGTTAGATAACATAGAGATTTGTGTCGTAGCACCATACGCTAAATGATAAATATGTTTCATTTTTCAACCTCTCATTTCTCTCTCATCCTCCTCCTCCATAGCCTCTATAGTTCGTACCCTCCATAATTCATAGTAAACGCTTGGTCCCGTCAACTACGAATTATAGATGTTCTTCTGTAAATAATTATGTCCACTGTCTTGGTGAGCTACTCGCACTGTGTAAACAAGGCTACAGTTTTGAAAAAACTTTTGATAGGCTACCGGTACTATTGTCTCTTTTCTGTTTAGGGAAATCATTCAAAAAGGGTACTGAGATTTGAATTTCTATTTATACCGGTACTATATAATGAGGATTGGTTATAGTGAGGTCTACGTTATAATGGCAGTGGAGAAAGATAGGAGAACAGCAATGCCGATTCTCTGCCTTGCCACTACCTTCTGTAGAGGATAGCTGATAACGGTATATCTGATGTAATATTAACTATTCATTATTGTTAAAAATAATCAATTATATTTTATATGATAAGAAAATATATTTTCCAGTGATTCAATAATACATTTTTATAATAATTGAGATTGAATATTTTGTTAATTAATTCTATTTCTACACTCATAGAAAACTATCTGGGAACGTTGCGGAGGTACAAAAGAATATCACTATCTGTTTTCTCTCGAATGATAGTCAAGGACCATAGCAACACCAATGTTAATCAAATACTGCCATTATAACGTGGACCTCACTATAGAACATGTTTGAATTATGAAATATATTTAGGGCCGGTTTCCGGTCCTAAGTTCTAGCTAGACTTAAAACAGCTGGATTCAGAAAATAGGCTTTCCGAAACGGGGCGTTGTCGTAGTCATTGTCATAGTAACGTTTGAATTAAATTTCGAAAAACTAGAATATTGAACACAAAATAAAATAAAGAGAAAATAGTGTAAAGTTTTAGCTATTTTGAATTATTTAGGAATGTTTAATTTCGTCAAGGAAAAACGTTTCCAATTATAGAAATGAGAAAATAAAAACTGCGACTACTGTCATAAAAACTGCAACTACGCCCCGTTTTGGAAAACAATTTTCTGACTCCAGCTGTTTAAAGTCTAGAACTTGGCTAAATTCCGAGCTCGGAAACCGGCCCTTAGGGTGTAATGAATGTAAATTATTGAAGGATAACAATAATCAGTATTAAGGCAATTTGTTGCGTTTTTGATTGCAGTTACCGAGTCGTGCGGGGCCTCAAACATGTACTACAAGAGTGAACGAAGAAAACTCAAAGGAGTGTCTCATCCAGATCAGTCGATACCGTTTTTCTCTTGTCATTTCTGGCCTAACAAAAATTCTTCAACGAGTCAACGAAACGGTCAGTTGAAAGATTTTGCAAACTGCTGCTTTCAAAGATATTTAGTCTGGAAACACTGTTTTTAAAACATCGTTTTATATTAACCTACAGTTTTGGTTGAAGAATTAAAATTAAAATATTCATTGTGTATTAACCTTAAGTTTTGGTTGAAGCATTGAAATATCCATTGTGCTACTGACGTGCCATGTAATTGTTTATGATCAAAATTTGTCTCTATTTCAACTCTGACGATATAGTATCTCAAGTCACAAGGAGGGAAAGAGCCTTTTGCAGGCGAGAATGATGTTTCTAGTCGAGGCGTTGGCCGAGACTAGAATTTCATTCGAGCACTGCAAAAGACATTCACGTCCAAGTAACTTACACTATTTTTGTCATAATAATCTATAAAAGAATAATTGATAAACAGAAAACATTACCTGCTTGTCCTGACATTACTACATGCATTCTATAAACATAACTTAGTTTACAAGTTTCGAATCAGGATTTCTTGATTGTAGTTGACAAAATTTCCACCTTGAGCGCTAAAAGGCGTTTTTGTACCAGTTTTGCTGTTCCTAATTCGGAACTAGGAACATACTCGACTGTAATATTAAAGAAAATGTAGGATTTTATTAACAGTATAGTATGCTGTAATGAGAATCATATGTTTATTTGTTCTACAATCAGCTGTTTACCGGCTTGATTTCATGGATGTAAAACAGCTGACATTGAATGTCACACCATCATCAACTCAGCATCACTGATGGCACCATCATCAGCGGCGTCATCATTAACATTGTCGTCGGCGGCATCATCATCATCAACATCGGGACCAGTGACAGTCTCTTTACCGGATCCAGCATTGTTGACAGCACATCATCGACTCCGGCATCATCATTGGTGGCATCCTCATTGACAGCATCATCGACATCGGCATCAGTAACAGCCCTTTGCCAACACCAACATCACCAGTTGAAGGGATGGCTGCATCAGTGGCACTGCCTGTGTGTCATCTTATGCGGGTTCGGCAGCCACCCACAGCTACACTGGTGTGGCACAGTGTCACATGCGAGGATAACCATGGGCCTCAAGTGTTCGGCAAGCAAGGACATTTATTGTATGTCAAGTAATTTCTTAAAACGTATTATTAAGTTTATTTTGATACCTTTGACTCAATGTATAAATGAGTGTCTAGCTCAGAATGTATTCCCAGATGAGTTTGAAGTTGGCAAGGGTTGTACCGATTTATAAGAGGGGTTCTCGCCTGGATCCTAACAACTATAGACCAGTCTCAATTTTGCCAGTTCTGTCAAAAATATTTGAGATCATAATAGCTGGACAATTGTATGAGTTCTGTGAGCTGAATGGTCTGTTTGCTGACACTCAGTTTGGGTTCAGGGCTGGACGGTCGACGGTGGGCGCTGTTGAATGTATAATTAAAGGGATATGTGATATTTTTGAAGGGGGGGTTGCTGGGTTGACGCTATGTGATCTCAGCAAGGCTTTTGACACCCTGGATCATGAAATATTGCTGTCTAAGTTGATTCTCTATGGTGTGGTCGGTGGACCTCTCCAGCTTCTGCGCTCATACTTGGGTGGACGCAGGCAGGCTGTTCAGGCAGGTGGTGGGCTCTCACGGGTTAGAGCCCTGAGTTATGGGGTGCCCCAGGGATCTGTGCTGGGACCCCTTCTGTTTCTTATTATGATCAATGATGTTGCCCTTTCAGATCATAGGATGGTTGTATGCTACGCCGATGACACCTCTATCATGGATGTTGGCAGGAATATGCATGAGGTCCAGGAATTGATGAATGCATCCAGAGGGGCAGCTGCCGACTGGTTTGCTGCTAACCGGTTTGCCTTAAACAGTGAAAAGATACAAACCATTGTCTTCAGCCTTAGGAATGGGATGCAGTATGAGTTCCCTCCTGTAAAGCTCTTGGGCTTCCATCTTGATAGGAAACTTTTGGAGGGAGCATATACAGAGTGTCTGCTGCAGGTTGAACAGAGTCCTGTTTCTGCTGAGGAGCTTGAAGAGCTGTGTTCCCGAGGCATATCTCCGTATGAGCTACCATGGTTTGGGTAGATAGGCAAAAGACGGACGGCTTGATGGAAAAAGATTCCCGGCCAAAACATTTTAAGTTTAACGACTTAAGCTTGAAGACCCATCCGTTTTACCGTCCAGATGCAACGACTTACGTGTACCGACTTTTGCTTGAGCAAAAGACTGAAGCTAAACTTGAGCGTCTAGACCGGGCTTAAGGCTGTGCAAAGGCTAAAAATAAACTTTCTACTCGTGATATTTTTCCAAGTTTTTCGATTTGTATATCATCAAGCTATCAAAATGAAAAAGTTTTCTCAGGAAAACATTTTTTTCTGATCATTACTTTTTGAGATATGAGCGCCTAAAGTTTAAATTTTTGGACAGAACATTTCAAATTCGGTAAGAGATAAATCCATGAGATTCAGAGGATGAATTCTTCATAGTATTGTTGATCTAGTAAAACAAAAATTTTCTGAAAATATCAATTTTTGAAAAAGTTATTCAATTTACCAAAAATAACTCAACCAAAAGTTATTTTTGGTTATTTTTAGTAAATTGAATAACTATCTTAAAAATTGATATTTTCAGAAAATTTTTGTTTTACTAGATCAACAATACCATGAAGAATCTATCCGCTAAATCTCATGGATTTATCTCTTACCGAATTTGAAATGTTCTGTCCCAAAAATTTAAACTTGAGGCGCTCATATCTCAAAAAGTAATGATCAGAAAAAATGTTTTCCTGAGAAAACTTTTTCATTTTGATAGCTTGATGATATACAAATCGAAAAACTTGGAAAAATATCACGAGTAGAAAGTTTATTTTTAGCCCTTGCACAGCCTTAACTGCCAACTTTATTTGAGGAAAATTTAAATCATAAAAAATGCAATAAATACAGCTTAATCCGTTGTAGTGTGTTTTATTGACTCAACAACTCAAAAACTCTATTTAATTAGCCCTAACATAATATGGTAATGCTAAAAAAGGGAAATTTCGTTATAAAACTGGTAATTAGTTTCTAAACTACTTTTTCAAATATCTATAGTCGTTTTTATTTTAATTGAAAAATCTGGTAGTGGTGTTATAAATAGCATCGTTTAATTAATTATCTGTATTTTTGTGATCATGTCCAGTATTGTACATTACACAAATGTTTATATGCTAAAACTGTACAGTAATTATAATCTAATTTATCCGGCAGTTATGATAAATATATCTGGTGTTAGTTTCAATTTAATGGTCATATTATATTTGATTTTGTTTTCCATGACTGAACACTATAATAACTTTGTTGTAGTCTAGACACTGTTGTTTTTCTACGTAGAAAATGTTTTGATTATTCTGAAACGATTTCTTTCTGATTTGTGATGATATTTTCAGTTCTTGGCTATAATGTCTGGATCGAAGCCTCATGGCCCTGAAATGGAGAAGAACTGCTACGAATCCTTGTTAATTGTCCTTGATACACTGGAAAGGTGTCTTTCAAATCAACCGAAAGATACGACAAGATTTGACGAGACAATGAACGTAAAAATACTATTGCGTGAAATTTGTCAATTTCTAGGTAATTTTTTTCGAAATGCAGTATTACCAGTTGTTATTTCATCATGCTTTCACTGTTCGCTATCAAATTGAAACTAATATTTTAGTTACCTCATGGTTCCATCAGAACAAGATACAATGTTCTGTGTATTTGATAGTTGGATTTGTAAAGTCTATGCCACTTATTAGGAAATATGTTCGTTATAACAAAGTTGAAAATCATATCCTAGCTGTAGCACACATATTGTATTTTAATAACTTTCAAAATCCGAAATGAATGACCTTTTCCGTGTTAGATTCCTTGCACACGTTGAATAACTACAATGTGGACTACTATTCATTAATGCACTTTTACGCTACTATGAGCTATTTGTGAATAATGTGAGTTCATTTTATCATAAACCTCCGTAAATTATAGAATTGGTGACAATAAAAAGAAAAAGAATAGAATCTCAATATGTAAAATATTTTTAAATATAAAAATGGTATTGACAACATTAATGTATTTTTCTTCTAATTATGGAGAAATTCCACATCATCTTTCTCCATTGAAACAATGGGATAAGATTATTGAAATTGCCTACTTACAGTATTGTGCTTTTCACTAGTGATTTGTGATAGCATTTCACTTTGGACAAGATTTTCATAGATACTAGAATCAATATTGCTATCAGCATTAAACCATAAGCATTATCCTATGTTTTACAATTTGAATTGTTTGTTTTCTACAGAAGTCCCCATCCATAATGATTTCACAAATCAGCAACTGAAAACTCTCGCATCAAAAGTATTGTTTGCTCTGAGTATTAATTTTTTCAATGCTGTCTTCAACAGAATATCTGCGAGGTATGTATGTTTTAATAATTCTCCTGATGTGTTGTTAGTTTTTCTTTGTATGAAAGTCATATCATAATCCTATTAATATAAGTACATTGAAATTAATTTATTGATATTAATGATGATCGATGATTATATGATATTAAAACTCATTTCTTAATGATGTAAATTGAATTGAAACAAGGGTAAAATATTCTGAAGTCAAAAATCTTGACTATGGTTGCAGCAGAGAGATTGCTACGGTTAACAAATGGAATGAATTGAAAAAATCAAGTTTTTTCATTTATTTCGATAATCTTTAGGCGCTGTTTACCCTTCAACTAAAGACACTTGTCCTACTATCGCTTACTATCTTTGAAGACGAAAACTTTCATCCTACAGAAAGATTGAATGATGAATTCTGAACCAAGATCCTTGATCTGTTGAGCTTGTACAGTTGATATTTTGATTTGTAGAAATTTACTGTTTCATATGGATTAATAGAAGAAACATTCAAGTTGATTGTCTTTTTTCTTCAGGTCTACTTTTAATATAAATAAAAATATAAATCTCAGTTCCCTTAAATTATTTTGCCACAACATATCTCGGACTTGAAAATGGCTTTAATGTCCGAAACATGTTGTGACAAAATAGTTTAAGAGGTACTGAGATTTATATATTTATTTATAGTCAGGTTGATGTTTGGTTCATTCAGATTCAAGTTGAGGGAATCTTTATTTACTGTAGGTGGACAGGTACGTTTCGAATTCTACAGAACCATTTTATAAAACGTTGAATTATTGTACACATTTTATCTACCCAGTTAGACTTCGGAAAAGTAGAAAAGTAATTATTACATTCTGATTGCAGGCTACAAGAGCTAAGTACAAGCACAGAAGAAAATCCAGATTACAGTGATATAGAACTTATCCATCACATCAATGTTGATATTATCAAACTAGTAAAGCTTCTGAATGGTAACTATTGCTTGCATAATTTATTTTCGATTCATTAAAGCTCTGTGTATGATTTGCCAATGTTTATCGATTTGCGATCTCTCTCGTTGGTGTCTTTGATACTGCCTATGATAATAGAAATACCAAAGTTGAGTGAATTTCGCACGATACAAGCATTTAGAATTCTTAATAACTTTGACAAGTCTAGTGGTATTTATTCATCTCAATTCAGCCAATATTTTACTTTACAATACATTTTACCCGCTTCTAATTTTCTTAACTAAGGGCTATCTTTATAAACCTTTCTTATAGTCGCCCAAGCGAAAATGGGTCTCTCAAGGCCACTGCAATGTTGCCACTGTTGTCCACCCCTCATTCAACCAGTCTATCACCCTTTCCTTCTCATACCTTTCCTCTTCCTCTTTTCCATCACTACCTGTCACAAATTCTTTCGAGCACATCAGGCTCAAAAGTTCTATTGTGTCATTCATTCATTCACATTTGTAAAACTGTGAACTATATTGTCCTTGTCATAGTTAACAATCCAGAGAAGACAAACAATACTCCTCACAAGAACAAAACTTCACTCTCACACCCTCTCCACACATTCACTTTCTCTCTTACTAGCCACCCTTAGCACAAAGTGGCAACAGTGTTGGTAGAGAAGGGTGGTGGTGTCAAGAGGAAACTTCGACCTTGAGAGACCCATGGGCGACTTGAGTGGAACACGTTTTGGTGGACCAATCAGAAACTATTTCAACGGTTATGATGGGTTGGGTTCCTGTTATTAATTACTCTGCTGGTGTTGGTGTAGAGAAATTGTAGCCTTTTTAGTGTATAAATAATGCTGGTGTAGAGAAATTGTAGCCTTTTTAGTGTATAAATAATGCAAAGTTGAATTTGGTTGGAAACAACATTCAAGTAAAAAATGAGTTTACAGAATTTAAAATGAAGAGAATACAGACAAGAGAAAACAATTCATGAAAAGAGTTCAATATGAAATCAATAAATTTACTTTATTACTCTTTGCAAATTATTTTTAACAACTACACAAAACCTAAGTGTAATTGGCGAAGACTGTTCATAGAAATAGTTCACGAATACGGTACCTATTTTTCGAATTTCTGCTCCTTTCTTCCATATTGAGTGTTGATTATGTACACTTGAATTAGAAGTGTTTTTATCTGTCAATCTTTCTCCCATTTCAGAATCTATATCAAAGTTCAAACTTCTAAAGAAATCTGCTCACCAAGTGCTCATGGCTGCTTTAGAAAAGGCGATATGGAATTGGATGGATGTGTATCCACACGAGTTTGCTGAAGTTCAGGTTGGTTGATGGCTTCATTCATAAATCCACAATTACTCTTTGTTCAGTACTACTTGTTAGGTATTTCAAGAAACTGTACATTACTCCAGATTATATTCTCCAGGCTTACTGTGACCTATAGTGAGTTTCACGTTGTGGAGAAAGATAAAAGAACAGCGTTGCAAATTCTCTTATCTTGTCACTGTCGTCTATAGAAGTAGCTATAGTAGCTCTGGCCCTGGATCTTGAGCTTCATTGGAGTTCGTTCCTCGCCCCCGTCTCAGGAAGTACTGGATCCCCCAGTTACTGCCGCTGGTCCTCACGGTGAAGGGAAAAGGGAGTACACGTGATGACTGTGTGACTCCGCCCCTGGGAGTAGCCTGGCTTATGGCGGTGTGGCTGGGTGAAGGCTCCAGACTATGGGAGGTTCGTGGTTTGACTGAGTCGCCTGAACTCATCGTCTCTGAGAGTAGCTGGGCACATTGAAGAATCTCCGGTGGAGTTTCGGGGTTAGCCAGTGAGAGGCCAGACTATGGGGATCAGGGTAGGCTATCCCCATCTCTGGAAATCAATCATCTGAAACTCCCATAGGTCAGACTGTGGGACTCGGGTAACGCCTCCGTCTCTGGAAGTAGCATCATAGCATGTCGTAAAACCCCTCTCACGGGTGCTTCTTTCCGAAACGCTAGCGTACCCTTTTGGCCGCCTGTGGTGGACGTGCAAGCGCCAACCCTGGAGACGTATACAATTGGGAACCTCGAGTATTTTTCCTGGCCTGTAGATCAATCAATCAATACATTTATTCAGCCTGACGATACAGTAGTACATAAAGCTATGTCACAATAGTATATTTCGCACCTAGGGCCGAAAATGAGACTTTTCCGGCTCGAAATAGGTTTTCAAGTCCGAGGTCGTAGGCCGAGGACTAGAAAAGATTGAGAGCCGGAAAAACATTTTTGCCTGTGGTGCGAACGCTATTTTTCGCCACACAGAAAAATAAACAATATATATATGAGAATAATTGTTCATTAAG
Source organism: Nilaparvata lugens (assembly GCF_014356525.2). Taxonomy (NCBI): domain Eukaryota; kingdom Metazoa; phylum Arthropoda; class Insecta; order Hemiptera; family Delphacidae; genus Nilaparvata; species Nilaparvata lugens. The sequence goes on from NW_024090855.1 coordinate 18,873, forward strand.
CACTTCCGAAAGCAAAAGTGGAAGGTCATAGCTCTAGCAAATTTGAGGTAATCTGAATATCAGGAAATTGTTCAAGTATTTTTGTTTTTTATTCTGATTTGTCTAAATAACCTAGAAGATTATGTTCAATTATGTGGGAGGTTGAGTTTATACTTTTTTATTCTTTCAAATGACAATAAGATGATATTATTAAAAATGTTTCAATTATTGAATAATAAACACAAATAATGAAAAGTTTTTTGATCAGCTGTTTTAGCACACTTGAAATTTGGCCAATTTGAATGTCGACGTCAACAATGCTTGTTGTCATCGACTTAGGAAGTTTAGGTTAGAGGTTCTATCCTACTCTGAAAATCGAATTTGAATAGTTTATAATATATTATTTGTATTTCATCCATCCAAATAAAATGATAGTATCTTATTGCAAAATACTTTATTCAATTCTAGAAGCATAAACTGATTCCGTTTCATAAACTATTTTGTAAACACGTTCACATCAAATCAGAATCAGCTGACTTCAAGGTTATTTTACAGCCCTAGGGCCGTAAAAATTTTACCGGCCTGGTCAGAAAACAATCATTTTCGGCCTCCATATGACGCACGTAAACCAGCTCATTACATCCAAGTGGGGCGAAAAATATTTTATAAATTTACAATTTATAATGAAATTATAATTAGGTCACAATAAATAAAATCAATAATAATAAATCCTTAAAATGAATAAAGACAACAATATCAATCAATAACATTCAATAGTTCACCCATAATAAGGCTAAGTTATAATTAACTATTTCATGTAATAGTTGATATTAATAATTTATTCTAGTCTACATACTCCTGTCCTGAATTCTTCTGAAGAGTAGAATGGATTTTCAATAAGCCATTTTCTTAAATGTCTAAGGAATAGAGGCAGGGGAAGGGTACGGAAGGAGGTTGGGAGAAGGTTGAAAAATTTTATCCCCACTACTGGAAAACTCGAAATAGATTTAGTAAATTTGCATCTAGGTACGTGAAGATCTCCACTGGCCCTAGTCGGATAATTGTGAATGTCACTGGTGATGTCACAGATGAGTTAGAGTATACGTCCGGGCCCTGACCAGGCCCACGTACCGCCGGAGCTGTACAGTGGTGGTTCCACTCAATGCAGGCTAAACTCCTCCGTGATACTCGCCTATCGACTTGGCAGTGCCAATGGGTAGTAGCTCGCGTGTCACATCTCACGGGATATTCGAACAGCAGGTGCCCACTTGGAGGTGTGACGTCAACGTGAGGTGTCGCGGCCAAAACCATGTCTCCTATAGAAGATAGCTGATCATCTGTTCATTCTTGTTAGAAATAATCAATTATATTTTCGAAATATAATTCGTAATAATTTCTCGAATAATTCAACTAATTCGTATAATTCGTCAAGAAAATATATTTTTGAATAATAAATTTTCATAATTGAGAATACATATTTTGTTAATTATATCTCTACATTGTAGAAATACGATCTGGCAACGTTGCGGAGCTAGAAAAGGATAGCGCTATCTGCTTTGTCGAATGACAAAACAAGGATAGCAATACCAATGCATCAAGTACTGCCATTATAACGTGGACCCTACTATAGCTAAGACATGCATATCAAATTGCGTTGATAGATTAATGATAATATTGTCTGGGTGGAAGAGGCTTAATGGTTCATCATTACACAGTTTACAGTTAGCGATTTGAATGTGAACCAAAATATGTATATCTCATCTACCAATATTTATATTATGAATCAAAATAATTGAATTAAAAGGATTCATAATTTATTGAAATGAAATAATCATTCGTCAATGTTGAATCAAAATATATAATAATATCATTCAATATATAATATATTATATCATCTGTGAATTTTATTATAAGGTTTAATAATTTATTGAAATGAAATTATCATTCTTAAATTTTGTAGTTATTAGTATGATCTACCGTATTAAAGTCCTTTGATCTTTTTTGCAGAAATGTCCCAACGAAGACCTTGTGAAATGTTGTGAAGCGCTGTTTGATATATTGGATAGTTTTGCTGATGCGAAGAAAGGCAGAGCCACTCATGCTTGGCCTCTGCAAATGATGGTGCTCATTCTTTCGCCTGTGAGTCATTTTCCGCTCAATATATCAACTTACTAAAATTCTCCCACCGAAACGATTTTACAGTGAATGTAGATCGTACAATATGTGTACCTTTGTATGTAATTTTAAAATTTATATTCGTTATTTGTTTTTACTAATTTCGTTTTCCAAATCCACCATTGATTGTATGTTTTCATCTGATTATAATCATAGTAAACTTCACTGCCTTTATAAATTTACAATCTTGACCAACACTATCCTAACCTTCAAGTTTCTATGTCCACTGAATATGACACCATTGGTGTACACTGGTGTCATATAGGTGTACACTTTAGAACAAGTTTGTTTTTCTTCTCCTAATAAATTTGTGTTATTTGACTTCATCATGTTTCTATTTTACTATTTATTGTTTTTCCATGTATTGATTGCGATTTCGATTATTCAAATCTAATTTAATTAATAGTCAGTTACCGATGTATTGAAGATTTTTCAAGTAAAACTATTGATTCATTTTCAACTTATACAGCACTTTGTTCAAAAATATCAATAAGTTTACTTATCAAGCATTGATAATTTTTTAATAGATCTGCATAAATAATATACCTTGAAAATGTAATAATCCATTATGCATGATAAAATAAAGCACACTGCACACAGTGACATTAGTTGTAGGTGCTACTAGCTGCTACAGGTTGCGGAATTAGAAATGTTTGGAGCTGAAATGTACATGACACTTCCGATCCCGTACTCCCGCGACAGCTAGTGCACGCTTGGGGCCAAACCACACAAATGGTTTTATCAGGTGTTTTTTCCGAGTTGGCAGGGCAGGAAGCACTCTGATTAGCTGACTCCCTAATGGCAACCTAATCAGCCAATCGGAGAGCTTCCTACCCTAAGAAAACGCTTCGTGTGGATTGGCCCTAAGTTGACCCTACTATTGTCCCAGTGTAGAGGCTGATTGAGGATTTAAAAATTTTCTTTGAATTTTATTCGATTACCAGAGACAATTGTGGCTCAACTCAAGATTGCATCACATGTTTCTATAATGAGGTCCACATTATAATGGCAGTATTTGATTGACAAGTGTTGCTATCCTTTTCTATCATTTGAAAAAGCTCTTTCTAGCTTTGCAATGTTGTCAGTTTGCCAGAAATATTTTATTTTTACTTTTGACAGTGACTGTACAGATGTAAACAAACAATCTTCAGCCGCCATGTTTTTTTTTTCATTTTAACAAAATACTTGAGTAGACAAAGTCGTATAATTGATTTAAAAATGTATTTATGAATGAATGATATAATTTTTAAATAATATCGTATGAGAAACACAAATTATACCTTAAATGACACTTTAAAAGTTGATAACTTGGACTATCCTACACTTTGTCCATCCTCACAATATACTTCAGTTAGCCCGTTAGCCTACCAGTATAGGTTACTGGTACCGGTATAACTAATATTAAAAGGTTATTTCAGAATTATTTCCATTAGAATCATCTCATTATAAATAGGATTTCTATTTTGCTATTATTTTCAAGAGAACTTAGGTACCTACCGAATAACTCATTTCTGTTGCTTTGAAGTTCAGATTGGTGTATCACAGCTTTTTGAATTAGCCGCCAAGATTTCAGGTGTACATGAGAATAAAAATAAAATTATGAAAAAGGATATTTTATTGATGTAATTTTTTTAATTAAATTGATTATTATTTAACAAAAAATGAAAACTAATATCAAACCAAATGTAATGGAATAAATTTAGTAACAGCTGTGTTCACTTAGTGGCAAAATGGAGTCAAATAAGAAGATTTGTCAACCCTGTTCTGCTATCTTTCTCCACTGTCAACTTGGACACCAATATAGATTTGAAAATTGTTGTAGCAAAATTGTGAGGTAAATTTTGTTTTGCAGAAAGTGCTGGAAGAGATAGTGAATGCCGACTCGGGTGCCCCCTGCTCGCCACGACATTCCAAGAAGAAACTGTTCATCGACTCTGTGAGAAGGGCTGTCAGCTCACCGAACAACAGCAAACAGCTGACAGAAGCTGCTGTCGTCACGTGTGTCAAATTGTGCAAGGCATCCACCTACATCAACAATCTGGACTCGAACAATGTCGTCTTCACTCTTGTGCAGAGCGTCATCAATGATCTCAAGGTATTACACCATTATTTGCCCAAGTGATTAAAAATGCACGGTACTAAGCAACTCATGTCGAGGTTCGACCAACATGTCGAGTCGACGCTCGACTCAGTCTCATAGTCGTGAGGTCGCGGAGACTAGAATCGACTGGTCTGAGTGTGCAATGAAAGTAGAATAAAGTACCCTAGTGGAAAGAAGCTTTTCACCTGTGTTAGATTCAT
>NW_024090856.1:0-24967 GCF_014356525.2 Nilaparvata lugens
TAATTTGGCACACGGGAGTTTTTAGCCTATCAGAGGTTTTCAGAGGAAGGAATCAACAGCAAATTTGGAGAATTTGGATATTTGGAGAATTTGAAAATTTGGTCCACGTTCATTCTTTCCTGATGAGAGATTCAAGTTGAAAAGTCTGCGCCTGATTTTACATTGGTTTGCTATTCTTGTCTGTTATTGGACAAAGCAGATACCTCTATCACTTTCTTCCTCCACACTGCTACCAAATCGTTTCTTGAATATGAAAAAATATGATGAACTACCAGAATATTCTATCTGAACTATGAAAATCTGATACTAAATCATGAGAAGATATATATTTTCTCGACGAATAGAATATATTTGAGGTATAATATACTAGTAGTTCTGTGAACAGTAGACCTCGCGCAGTTATAAAACGACAGCCTCCTCTTATACTGGCCATCAGAGTAAATTCTGTATGTATGTCATGTCGGCGAGATATCGGTGTGAAAACGGATTATGGTTGTTGGGGTTGGTGTATCAAAAATGCTAACATCAGAAGCTAATCTCCTTCAAGACATACTGGCAACAGGTCAGCCCGAGTTCAAAGCAGAGAAAGGTCGAGAGACAATACTATGTTAGTTTAGTTATTAATTGCATGCAATCAATAGTTCATTTAATAGTGCATAAAAATTGCATGCAATTAATAGTCCACACAGCAGCTGATTTTTTACCAAGTTACATTGAGATATTAATTGCATGCGCTATTACATGCAATTGATAATCCACTTGACAGCTGATTTATGATGAATGATTCTATTAGTCTGATTTTTACAGTAATATTAGCGTTAGAAGGAGACTCCTCTTCCTTTTGTATTATCCTTAAAATGCAAAATTTCAAAAAAACCCTATATATACATCGACGCGAAATTCAAAAAGGTACATACATGTCACATTTCATGAAAATTTAAAGCTGCGTTTCGCCGTAAATACGGAACATAAATATAAACATAAAGAGAAATGCCAAACCGTCGACTTGAATCTTAGACCTCATTTTGCTCGGTCAATTATTATTGACAGGAATCATCCTGTCAATAATAATGTCCTTTTTGAGATATGAGCGCATAAAGTTTAAATTTTTGAAACAGAACATTTCAAATTCAGTAAGAGATAAATCTATGAAACTTAGAGGATAAATTCTTCATGGTATTGTTGATCTAGTGGGATAAAAATTTTCTGAAAATATCAATTTTTAACATAGTTATTCAATTTACTAAAAATAACTTTTAGCTGAGCTATTTTTGGTAAATTGAATAACTTTTTCAAAAATTGATATTTCCAGAATATTTTTGTTTTTCTAGATCAACAATACCATGAAGAATTCATCCTCATGGATTTATATCTTACCGAATTTGAAATATTCGGTCCCAAAAATTCAATCTTTGGGCGCTCATATCTTAAAAAGTAATGATCGGAAAAAAAAATGTTTTCCTGAGAAAACTTTTTCATTTTGATAGCTTGACGATATACAAACCGAAAAACTTTGAAAAATATCACGAGTAGAAAGTTTATTTTTAGCCTTTGCACATCCTTAATTCTAAGAAATAACACAACATATTGTGATTGATAATAATTATCAAAACTTATATTGCATCAGACATATCGGAATAACTTGAATCAAAGCTATCCACTATAGACGACCCTAGTAACAGAGAATCAACAACCCTGAAGTCCTATCATTTCTACCGACTCTATAACTTGAGTCTCACTATAGATCTGGCAGCACTAAATTTGAAAATTTGGTCCATGTTCACTCTTTCCCAACAAGCTGACTCGTAGCTGTGGCAATCACGTTTGTGCAGATAAGTTTCCGCTTGATACGATTACAGTTTTGGCTGTTTCAAAATCGGCAAAGTCGAAAGGTTATGGTGGGGGGAGGGATGGTGCATATATCAGCACTTCACAGAGGTTTGGTAGGATAGAGTGAGAAAGAGTGAGTAATCGGTTTGGTGGCAGTGGTGGGATAGAGTGAGAGAGTGAGTCATCGGTTTGGTAGCAGTTGTGGGATAGAGTGAGAGAGTAAGTGATCAGTTAGCTGTGATAGAGTGAGTGTGTGTGTCTGAGAGAGAGTGTGGAGGTACAATAATTATTGGAACGCAGGAATTGAACTTTTGGTGTGCCCCTAGTCAGCCTTTGGGATTTTCTGAATCTTTAAAGGACATAAATTTGTTATTCGCCATCACGAGGGCAGTACCCAAGGTTGGGGGGGGGGGTTCGAAGACCGGGAGGGGGGTGTAGGTGGTTGTACTAGTGATTCCACTGCCTGCCGTCAGTTGATTGCCTAATAGGATTTGGGAACAGGATCACTAATTGAATGTAACGAGCTTCCTTCCTGCTGCAAGCCGGAAATTGATGGGCTATCGCCTTTGATTAATGTTCCTTTGCCAATCTGCAGCATTAGAGCGTCAAAAACACTTTGCAAGAGTGCTTATACTCCGAATAATATTGCTAATTGATAATTATCACCAGTCCTACCTTACAAAATCTGCTCCTAAGCTGCTTCGTTTCCGAAGGTATTCGTTTGTGAGAGCTTTCTGGATTATTATCAGATGAATTTTGTGAGTCTCGGCTGAGTATGCACAATCGCCTTTGGAAACTCGTTCAATTTCATATTAATTCCCTGCAAACCAGGAAACTTGATTTGGAGTCTCTGGATTTTCCGACCATACTAAGCTGGAATTTCAATTCGAGGAAAATTCTTGCTACATAATATTGTAGCAGGCTTAATAGGTGCTCAATTAATTACAACAATCACTTCTTCATGAAAATGACTAAAATATTTAATTCATTCAAATACTGATGAATTTATAATAATTAATATGATTACTATTGTCGATATTCGCAGTTGTAGAAATCTTCGGGGTGATTTGCAGCATTTTAGTCGGATTTTAGTTTGATAATAATTTTTATAAATCTCATCAAACAAGTTGATAGTTCCATGGTTTTGATCATAAAGGCTGAAGTTTTAATTTATAGAGAATGAGTTCCAAGTTTTCAATCATAAAATGCTGGCATTTTAATTTGAATAGAATATGAACAAAATGCTGTGGCTGGTTGAATGAGGGCTCAATTCATTACAACATTTAATTTAATCAAAAAATGGCTCGTTAGAGAAATTCAATTACTGTAATATTGTACTAGTTCACTCACATGAATCAATGAAACTTCAACTCCTCTGAGTACTATTCCTCCAATAGTGTGGATTTTTGTTTTCGATAGAGTCAATTTTCTTACAAGGAATATTTCATAATGGAAGAGAATAAGAGTTTTTGGAAATTTGGTTCAATCTTATGGAGAATACAATACAAACATAAGAGCGCCTCATTCTGAATGGATGAATGCTTTTTCACAGGTAAGCTGACAGGATCAAGAGATTACCTCTAAATCATAAAGTCTTTTATTAGAAGAAACTTTCTATTTACCATATGAAGCGAATACCACAGATTCAACCCTACTATTTATAATTAATTCTTTAGTCTATTTATTATAGACTAGCTGGTAACCAGTGCTTCGCAAGGGTCTAATTAATAACATGACATACTAAAATGTCGAAGAATCCAAAATGGGCCTATAACCATCCTTGGTGAATCATGAATCAATATGCAACAATTATTCAAGTTAATCAGTCTAGTAGTTCAGGCGTGATGATACGTCATTCGTGAACTTCCTATCCCGTACGTGTAACAGCTATCAGGCATGTTACACACACATTGATTTTTGTTCGTACAATATTTTTCGTCCTTATGAATTTTATTGGATTAAGGCTGCGCAAAGGCTGAAAATAAACTTTCTACTGGTGATATTTTTCAAAGTTTCTCGATTTGTATATCATCAAGCCATCAAAATGAGAAAGTTTTCTCAGGAAAACATTTTTTTCCGATCATTACTTTTTGAGATATGAGCGCCTAAAGTTTAAATTTTTGGAACAGAACATTTCAAATTCGCTAAGAGATAAATGAACAAAAAGTAATTTTTGGTCATTTTTAGTAAATTGAATAACTTTCTCAAAAATTGATATTTTCAGAAAATTTTTATTACTAGATCAACAATATCATGGAGAATCAATCCTTAAAATCTCATGGATTTATCTCTCACCGAATTTGAAATGTTCTGTCCCAAAAATTAAAACTTTAGGCGCTCATATCTCAAAAAGTAATGATCGGAAATAGTTATTTGTGCAACTAGTGCGCAAAGTGATAGTTTGCTGCACCGAAAGAAACGTTTACGCCCGAGCCGTAGGCGAGGGCGGAATGGTTTCTTGAGTGCAGCAGAGGAACTTTGCGCACATATTTCACATTAAATTTTTCCTACAGTTATCATTGAATATGAAAAGTGGGTAATTATGGGTAAAATTCCCAGATATCCATCAAATGTTTTCCTGTGTAATTTTATTATTAATAAAAACCTTAATTTATTTAAAATTGAATAATAATGTAGTAGTGTTTGAATGAAGGGGCGGCTGTGTGCTGTCAACTGCTGTCATCCACTGTTGTCCACCGCCTCAATATTATTATAACGTGCACCACAGTCACAGTTACCAACTTAATTTTGATTTTGCTGCACTGTTGCTTCATATAACCTACTAACTATTTCGTGTTGTCATGTTGCAAATCCGGAGTGCAGAAAAAAATTTTCCCGCACTAGAGCGGAAAAGTGATTCTTCGCGTTCTGTAATAAGTGCAAAAATGGCCACTTTTCAAGGTAACTGTGGGAAAAGATTATTTTTAGCCTTTGCACAGCCTTAAGTATATAATTTCAAATGGATGATGTCTGTCAAGCTCCGTTTAATCTGATAGAATTCATAAGGACAGAAAAATATCGTAAGAACAAAAATCGATGTGGGTGTGCGGAGATTTATTCTTCCGTGTATAATTCATTCTTTTATTTTATTATAGACTATATTCAGCTCATATTCAGTCTAAGGTGATACTGTAGTTGGGAGTAAATAATCGAAAAAATCCATTGGCGTGTAACAATCATGATAACAAATAAAAATGAAGAGAAGTGAATCTGAGAGTAATTGAGCACCTCGGAACAAGGCTATTATCCCACACAGAACGACTCGAGGCTGAAAAATATTTCATTTGCAAATGCACAGATGAGCATCGCAGTGTTGGTTGTCATTATTCGAAATGGAAGCGAGAACCCGGAGCGAGAGTAACGTATTTATTTTTCATTTTGATGCATATTTAACGGCACAGACGTATCACTCCATGCCCCGGGGACTGTCTATGAAGTTATGTGCTGCCCTGGTGAGGTGAAGTGGAGCGCTCCTCAGTTTCGTTGTCACATGCGTAGCAACAACAATTATTGCTGCTCTTAGACTTTTTAATTTTTCGCCAATTGTTATTGGAAAATTTGTATTCTTACACTGGCATCCTCGGAGGTCGACCTTCACCTATCGATTCCAAATTCAAATTCAAAATAAAATGTATTTCCTTTTTGATATAAATGTCCGAGGGAAGTGAGGTCTAAAGGTGCGTACACCTTTAGATTTACGCGCCGCGAACATGAGCAATTCACTTTTAATCAGCTGATGCCAAGCTTTTTATATCTGTATCCTACCGTTTCTTTAAAAATACAGATATAGTCAGCTGATTAAAAGTCAATTGCTCATGTTCGCCGCGCGTAAATCTGTACGCACCTTTAGATTCAAGTCGACGGTTTTGCATTTTATGTTTATATTAAATTTATGTTCCGCATTTACAACGAAACGCGGCAATAGATTTCCATGAAATTTGACAGGTATGTTCCTTTTTGAATTTCGCGTCGATGTATATATTGGGTTTTCTGAAATGTTAAGGAGAGAATGTTAAGAAGAGAAAAAGGAGTCTCATTCCAACGCTAATATTAACTTAAAAATCAGACTATAGAATTACTAGTAGTTCTGCGAACAGTAGACCTCTCTCATGAATACAACTTTCAATCCAATGAGAAGGGCCAGTACAGTAAGTACAGTATATTGTGAAGATTAGGCATGATTGTCATCTATTATTTTCTCTATTGAAAGTGCTAGAGACACTGTTTGCAGGGACACCGGACTTATCAAGGAGGTACCTTTATATCGTCTCCCTATTTACAATATAAACATACATTACAACTTTTCTAATAATTAATTATAAGAAATCGGTCAACTAACGGAAAAATGGAATATGCAGTAGGCAATTTTGATGACGAATCGTCTCACAGACGATGGTGAGATGGAAATGATTCTAAATAAAATGAGTTTGTTGGTGACAATGACATTAGGTTGCTAATCATGTTTTTCATGGAAAGTGGATTCAATGTTATGGCTTGTTATGCCTATGCAGAATGTTCATGCTCAGAAATCGGTTTCCGATCTCATACCTGAAGGGAAACAAAAGACTTGACACTGTAGAGCGACACAAAAATGCATACAATACAATAATTATTGTACCTGATAAACTGAAAATTCAGTTAAAAAATAACTTAGGTAATAACTGATAGTTAAGAATAAAAGAAGTTGGAGATTAAATAAATGTTGATGTTGTTAAATATTGTCTAAATGCGTCAATGCATGCAATTAATATCTCAATGTAACTTGATAAAAATCAGGTGTTGTGTGGACTATTACTTGCATGCCTCATTGCATGCAATTTTTATGCACTATTTTGATTCCTTGCAATAACGCATGCAATTAGTAACTAGAATAACATAGTATTTTCTCTTGACCATACTCAGCTTCCAACTCGGACTGACCTGTTGCCAGTATCGTCTTGTAGAAGATTAGCTTTTGATGTTAGCATTTCTGATACACCAACCTCAACAGCCATTAGCCGTTTTAACACCGATATCTCGCCGACACGACATACAGACAGGATTTACTCTGATGGACAGTAAGAGGGGAGGCTGTGGTTTATAACTGCGCGAGGTCTACTCAGAGTACAAGATAAAATAGAATTAAATCTTACAGTAATTGATTGATCAATGATTAGATTGATTGATTCAATATTTATGTGTAATGAAATTCTTTATTCGACCGTTATTGTCTCTGCAATTCACAGTTTGTTACTTATAATTATAGAGAAATAATAGCATAAGAAGATATCCCATGGCATTGGCAGTTTATGTTCTCAATTTCGAACCGATTTTTTGTCAACTCAAGCCGATTACTGTCGACTACTGTGCATTATTAGTGTTAACGGCACAGTATGAGAGACTAACAGAATTGAAAATAGCTTAACCAAAAGCAACTACCAAGACTATTAGCTTGAGTTAACATTGTAAATTTGAACATAAACACCCTATACCATGGGATATCTTCTTAAGCGTTTTTTCCTATGGTATATCCTTGGACATCCATCTTGCACAGGTTTTTATCTGTGTATCAACAGGCTTGTATGAATCACAGACTTGTATCTGTGGTGAAACAATAGAGGAAAAATCGCAAAAAGTCTCCTAAACTGTTATTGCTTTATTCTTATCGTTGTATCATAGAGAAAGGAATAAGTATTACAGGATATTACAGGGTTTGTCGTTGGTTGTATACACTTCTCAGCACAATAGCATGGAATTCATGTAGGATTGACTGAACTAGTAGTACACGCCTCCAAAACCATGGAGCTCTGTGATTGGCCAAAGGCTTCATTAGTCGCCATTTCACCTACACAGCTCACTGCCAATAGAAAGCAAGCAGCTTGAGAATGTCACAAGCAAATCATTCTCCAATGAAAAACCTTGTTGAATTTTGGATGGGGCACACATCAGCATTGCTACTCGAAATTACATAGAACAATGAGTTTTCCAAAAAAATTCAAACAGCCTATTTTGATAGTTTGAATCTTGGTTATGACAACTTTCACTGTCAATTAATTTCAATATTACTAATTATTAATTTACAATAGTGACAATATTTTTATACTATTAATATGTCGAATAATTGTTTGAATTTTTATAGCTCGCGCTTTGCGCCTGGTGCAATATCTCATGGATAGATGGATGAATAGAATTTTCATTACTATTTTGAAATAATGTGATTAAAAAAATAATATAATTGCATATTTCACAGTTTTGTCTAAAAATATATCTAAAAAATTATTGAAATTTAAATTACGGTAACTAATATAAAAAATAGCTAATAAAAGTCGAAATTCATCGACAAAAAAAAATGTCACTGACCGAGGTTCGAACCTAGATCATGTTTGTAATTCACTGAGTTTTGAGTTCTGATGTATTACGGCTTTACGCTCTCGGCCATTGCATATTTTAATTGAAGAGTCCTGTAAGTCAGGTAACGTATGTAGGCTACTATAATATAGTGTATAGCAGCAAACTTGAAGCCGCTTTGCCGGCATTTTCACAACAAAATATTGCTCTGAAAATAGTTAAATCATAGAGAAAACTATCGAAGATTCATTCTTGAGTGGGCCTAATGTTTTCTCTATATGGTTTGATATTGAAGAAAAATTATCTAAAAGTTTTAATAATGAATTACGGAAAAATTACTAGGAATTTTTCAGTCAAGGCTGAGTTTCACCAGTAGGCTTACCTTAAACTTTAGATCTCTGCTGTATTTTCCTATTATTATTGTTGATTGTATTGCATTAAGAAGTGGAATTCGATAATAAAAAGAAACAATTATTACTCTACCTCACTTTCAAATATTGATACAATTATTGTACTTTGATTTCAAATTTGATTCTTCACTTTTAAATACTTGCGATACATACCTTTCTGACAATGGACAACGCAGCCAACATTATATTGTTGAGGCTATGGAGATATCATCGTATTCTATTGTTTGATATCAAAAACACAATAATAAATATAAAATTATGAAACAGTAATTCATAAAATATATTATAGACATGATACCGCAATTCACGATACATAATTATATAGATTATTACAGTCGTTATGAGATTATCTCTATGATTTTTGTGAGATCGGACACGATCAGCTGTTATTCAAAGTCATTTTACAGCCCTAGGGCCGTAAAGTTTTACCGGCCTGGTCGGAAAACAATCACTTTCGGCCTCCATATGACGCACGTAAACCAGCTCATTACATCCAAGTGTGGCGAAAACATATAAACATCTAAACATTCAAACATCTAAACATATAAACAGGAGTTGCTCGTTCAATAGTATAGGATGTGAGTCTCTCACAACGTAAGGGTAATGTACTGTACTGTATGATTTGTAAAAGGTGAGAAAAATTGATTTGATTATTTATTCTGTATACGTATTCAATTAAATTCCTCTGAAATGCAAATATGACTTAGTTATGTTTTCATGGAATTCTGGGTTAATTTAGCTGGTTAGCATACAAAACATAGGTCAGGATAGTACAATGTTAATCAGTGCATGTTGGATGACCAAGCGCTCTCCAATTATTCAAGACAAGACAAGTCAGGTCAGTCAGTCTGGCCTGATTGTTATAATGGTCATGCTCATTGCGTCCGTATCCACCCACTTTACATAGAACATGCTGGAACGTTGGATTTCTTTGTCTGTTGTATTATTGTGAACTACATAATTCAGCAACTCAGTAGTGATTTTTTCCCCCAAGTCAATTCGATTTATTGACAACATATGAAAGGAACTTCATATAGAACATGCAAGAACGTGAGTTTACTTTGTCTGCTGCATTCTTATGTACCACATAATTCAGCAACTTAGTATACTGATATTCTTCCAAATTCAATTCATTTTTTTCTAACACCAAAAATAGTATTCTACGTCACATGGACGGGAAGGGGCCTTTTGCAGGCGAGAATGATGTTTCTAGTCGAGGCGTTAGCCGAGATTAGAATTTTATTCGAGCACTGCAAAAGACATTCACGTCCAAGTAACTTACACTATATTTTTTGTCATAATAATCTAGAAAAGAATAATTGAGAAACAGGAAACATTACCTGCTTGTGCTGACATTACTACATGCATTCTATAAACATAACCTAGTTTACAAGTTTCGAATCAGGAATTTCTTGACTGTAGTTGACAAGACTTCCTCCTGGAGCGCCAAGAGGGGTTTTTAACCAGTTTTCTGTTCCAAATTCGAACTAGGAAACATACTCGACTGTAAAGAAAACATATGATTTTATTAAAGTATAGTATGCTGTGATGAATCATATGACTGTTTATTGTTCTTCAATCAGCTGTTTACCGGCTTGATTCCATGGATGTAAAACAGCTGAAATTGAATGACTATGACAAAAAACAATTACAATAACAGAATAGGAATTCAGCACAATTGAAACAAGACAAATTTCTAGAATAATGTGTTGAGATAGAGGGAAAGATAACTTGCCAACAATCGTTTCAAACTATGGTACAGTATAACAGCGAGGGAAAAGATTTGAGAGAAAAGTTCAAAATGGTAGGTATGATTGATTGATTGATTGTTTTTATTTTGTACTAGGTCTAGACAGACCTATTGCACGTCAAAATATTTTACATCAGAAATTATAAGTAGCATAAAAAAAATATAATACAGAATATAATGATATTCTGTATATTAATACAGAAATTATATACTTACTTACTTACTGCGGTGGCCACTCATACCCCAGTCGGTACTTTGCCTCATCAACTAAGCCTTTCCAAAAGTTGAGAGTTGCTTAGTTGTTCTCTAATTTCTACATGAATTATAAACATAATATAATTCACGCAAAGAATAAAGATATAAGACTAAGTATAATATAAGACTAAATGTAAGACCAAGTAGGCAGAGAGGCAGGACTGAAGGAAGGTTTGATAGGATTACTATAGATAAGAAACAATAAAAACAAGACATTTCTGTTAATATATCAATGAATCAATCAATATATCATAGAGTTTTTCTTTCCCGGTCAGTCATCTCTTGTAAAATGATAAATGAATAATAAAAAAGTAGGCCTATGTATGTGTTGTCACGTTATTTTTTATATTTAAAAAACGATTAGCCTCCTGCTTGGCATCAGTCGGTAGAGCATGAAATATTTTAATATGATTATAAAAATTAGGTCGTGGTTTTTTAATAGGATATAGTCTCATAAAATCTTTATAGGCCCAGATATGAGCTTCCACTATAATTCTGATAATTCATTAAAAATGAATATATATATATATATATGGTACTTATCCTATAGTATTGAGGAATTGAAATAAATTGCACACCATGAACAATTGATACATATATTAACAATATTGCAAAAATAGATCAGGGCACAAAATATAAAGAGCGATAAAAATTATATAATATAACAATAGAACAATAATCGAAATCAGTAAATTATCACAGGCTAAATACTATTCTCTAAATTTATAGCACGAAACGTTACCATGTGCTTTTATTTTATAATCATATGCATCCTTTTGTATGTAGCCGCGATATAAGCTTGCTAATACTAGTCGACTTGGACAATTCCATTAAAAATAGTTTCCTTAAAATCGACTTGATAAATTGGCAACCAATAATCCGAATATATATCTTAAATTCTATAGTATCTAATAGTTTTCTTTGCAATGAATATATATTTTATCTCAGGGTGCAAGATTCGGCACCTGACGGAATAAATAGAGCAATTCATCCAGTGAATCAGAGCTACAACAAACTATCGCAAATTATATTGCAAAAATTAAAGATCATATGAATATGTATTACTAGCCTAGATTTTATACTTCTTTGATTTAGAGAATTTCTGAAATGTACTGACTCATTACTCCTCTAATAAAATACTTTTTATACTATATTTACTTGCGCAAGTATTTTTTTTACTAAACTCTTAATTTATAAGAAGACCCTTTCGACGAGCTAGCTTTGATTATTATGTAATTTCGAAGCACTGAGGGCGCCCTGTCACTATTTCAATATTTCTCACTCACGTGTCGAAATTTTCTTATGAGCTGCTGATGTCGATCCAACTCCTGGTGGTCCTGGACTATGGTAAAATGAAAATGACTTTTGCTTTATAAGAGCATCACAAAGTCTTATAAGAAATTTAATAATTCAATCTAACTTTAGCTTTTACAAGTTATAGCAAGGTATTACGCTCTATAATATTTAGGGACCTCTCATGGTGGCATTTGGCAGGCGAGTGTCGGTTCTCCTTTCTCAATTTTACAATTCTCATTTCCGACTTCCAAATTTACATAAAATTTGAATATCCTAGTCCTCCGCCATTCAAGGTTCAAATAGACCGTACTAAGATATTAAATTATCACTTATGTTGTATGTTTAATAATTTCTTTGCCTTCGGGCCATATCCATAACATAGACTATACAACAATTTTATATAAATCCCATCATTTGTAGAAATATATATAAATATTTTTGAATCGGCATACTATTGCCGCCTATCATTGCCATTATGTGATTGGTGCATGCAAATTGTTTCAGTATTCATGCGCTTGGAAACCTCCTATTTCCTGGATACATTTAATTATTTTTATTAGGTTTTTTAAATATGCCCTCTACATGCTAGTTAATTTTCTATATGTTACTATTTGTTTCATGCATCATAATAGTTAGCCACGTGAGACCTTTTGTTCCCCAAATTGCATACCGTTTTGCCGCAATAGATTTCTGCCAAGGTGTTTGGTCAGATTCTACGTTGCATGGCTCGGTCGATCGTTAGGTCGCCGATCACTAAATGTTTATGCCTAACCTCAACCTTCAATATTTTATAATATATTATATATTAGCAAAAAATTGTTTCAATTCCTCTTAGGCTGTTGTACAGTTTAGCCAGGACAAGCTGATGTTATCTAATCTTTATGTTATCTCTTTGGCGATATTAGCCAGTTACTTTACTCAGACCTATTAATATTTCAGCTGGGGATTTTTATATCTACCCAAATTTCAATATGTTACACGCGCCCCCTGGATTTGAATTCAAAATATTTGAGAATCACAATGTTTTTAATGAAAATCCACCCTTCAATACATCGATATATTCCATACTTTGTCTACAAAATATACTCTCAAATTTTTATCATAGTTCGCAGATCTATCTGCTGCGCCTCCCTTAGACCTCTATCAAATACAATAACAAATTCTCCTTATCAACACAAAAATATCGTAAATATAATCTCCTAGACACATTCCTCCTTACAACACTTAGAACATAGTATTTTTAAATTTGCCGCTCGCAAGGCCGCCAACCTAACTACACACATTTCTTGATTCTCTCATAATTGATTCCTTTCAAACAATAATTTCGATGTACAAAATTTCTGGGGCTTATATTTTATTGTAATTCCTAGGTCTTAATATAAATAATTTTCCATATATCAGGTACAATTCTTTTTTTTTTGCTAATGGTTCTTTGGCTTTAGGTAACTAGCATTCAATTGAGGTTTTTTTTTCGGTAACAAACATGGCATAAACTAATGGTAATAAATATAGAACATAAATAAATATTACATTGATAAATACAATAAATAACAGTAATAAATACATTTTTGGGTTACAATACTTCTTTTATAATCATGTGTTTAACAGACGTTACATTATTTGATTTGGGTGGCTTTGGCCAGCTGACTACTTGTTCTACATTTCATACTGCTACGTCAGAATTTGCTATCGAATCTCATAGTTAACCTAACTGCTACATTTTTTCCTTTTAAAGGTAATTAACAAATTTTAAATATACTATCCCCGCTTGTGTCCTTTTTATCTGATGTATATTATTTAATTACATAATTAAAAATTATTCTTTTGCTTGTTGCAGGCTTTGGACAGTTGGGAGAATAAAAACATCGGATTGTTGCCATGCGGTCTAACTCAAGATTAAATTTATCATGATAGGTCAGTAATTCGTTTGATAGTGGTGTTTTCCTTGATTACTTATCATATTTATTTCAAATTCTGTGATATTGCATGTAAAATTGTTGTGGTTTTCCCGTATCTTTTGGCTTCCTGCTTGTAGCTATACTGTAGGCCAGTTGGGTTATCTGCTATCCATTTGTTGATTGTTGAGGTTGTCCTATTATTAATCTATCCTTCATAAATTCAAAGCCCTTGTATCTTGTGTATTCTTTTTTCAAATAACTCCTTGCTCCTTTAATAATAATTTCTTTTAATTGATCCAACGCCTTCCATTTATTTTCTTTCAATACTATCCACATAGTTTCTTTATAAACAACCTTAATCATATCAGGAAACAGTTTCGTAAAGCAAGATTTTTCATAGGCCATAAACTTCTTCAATAATATTATCCCCTTCATTATTTCATTAACATCACAATTTTTAGCAAACATCACGGCCTTAATAACAAACAATTTCACCATACAAGATTTCCAACAGTCAACAAATTCCTTCAACACTAACATGGTCTTAATTATAACATCAATAGCATCACTTTTCAATATTATCACAGACATAGTAATCCCCACAATACAATAAATCAAAACACTAATTAGTTCTTTAATAATATAATCTTTCTACATATAATAGCCCGGTACTCCCATTTTATTAATATAATTCCTTATTTCTTTCACTCTTATTAACCACTTTCCATTCTTCATTAGTCCATCTTCCATTTCCTTGTTGCCCATGCATGAATCCATATTTGTTCTTGTAGCTCCATTTCTGTCATATTTCTTTGGCCTATTCTTCCGGTCACATCGTTGATCATCTTCCTTAAAACGAATGTGCCGCGGATGCATGCCGTCAGTCTCTCCCTGTCCTCCATCCTGGTTTCGGTCCGGAATCTTCTTCGGGCGTTTGAAACGTGCATGCGGCCGGTATGCGCGCGCGGTTCCTCCTTCGTCGCTTCTTCCGTTTCCGCCTCCGGGCCTTGCGGTGCATGCTTCTTTTCTCCAGAATGCCGTCCTCTCCGTCCTGATGTCGGCCGTCCGGTGTCCTCCTCGGGCGTTTGCGTCTCCGGGCCTTGCGGTGGTCGCTCCTCTTGTCCGGTAGTCCGTCCTCTCGTTCTTCCATCTTGGGGTCCTTTGTCTGCTTCGGTGGGGTCGATTGATGCGGGTGCGTAGGTCCTGTGCGCGGATCTGATACATTTTCAATTTGTTCTATATTCACCAACTCCTTAATTATAGTATGATCCTGGTGGCTGTTTATATTAAGTAGTGACTCTTCGGTGGCGGGTTGCTCTTCGGTGGGGAACAGAATACTTAATATGGGTTGATGTTTGCGGCTGGTTTTTGGTGGTAGTATATCTGGTGTTGGTTTCTGTGTTCTTTGTTGGTTTAATCCTGTTGCATGCACTAATGTATAATTTGGTGCTTACTTGTTGAGGTGGCGGTTTGTAATTTCTGTTGTAATTATTCTGAGTGTAACCATTATTTGAGTTTAATCGATCACGGCCATCATAATAATTCCTGCGGTTGCTCTGATGGGCGTAATGATTAGTTGTGCGATTTTGAAAATTTTTATTATTCCAGTTACTATTTTGTTTGTGCTCATAGCGGCGTTCAAATTGAGGGGCAGATCGGGAGCGATCATATGATACCGGTTCATAGTTTTGGCTGGTATACTGATTACTTTTTGAGTTATGTTGATTCTGTGTGTATCTTTGGTCTGATCGGTGGTTTGACATTGCCATCACAGACTGTATGCCATATAGATGATTTATTAGCTGTTTGCAATCAGTAATGGGTTGGGTGGCGAGTGCCATTCTAACTTGATACGGTAGTTTCTTTAGAATAATACTTGCTAATGCCGATTCGTTAATGGGCTCGCTCAATTGAGAATTTTTGAACTGTAGGGCAGTGACGAAAGTGGTACATGCACCGTCTAAGTTAGGGTTGAAATCGCATGATATGATGTCCGCTAGCACGTCCAACTGTTTACTTCTGCTCCAATACTGTTCCAGGAAGACAGCTACAAACTCATCCAATGATGTAAATTCATGGGCTCTACTCCGAAAGAACATCAGGGTTCGCCAATTAATAAACTAGTCAAACAAGACGCCACATGCTCCAAGAGGTAGGTGCAAGAGTTTGTACTAATTTTATCTGATCAATGAATGGTTGAGGTTGCAAATGGCGATCAGTATTATCAAATTTACCCAGTCCTTGCAATATACTATGTGAATTGATGTTATCCGCTTGAATTCCTTGAGGTCGTTGTTGGATATAATTTTCTAATGCTGTTATTTTTTCCTGTGCCATCTGCCATTGACTATTATGTGTAATTTTATTAGCATTTACTTCTTGATCTAATTGAGTCAGAGTGGATTTTTGAATTAGTAGAGTTCCGTTTAAAGCCTTACAGGTTTCTGTGTTCTGATTGATACTACCTTGCAGTTGGTTCATTTTTGTGGACATATTAATCTGTTTATTTTGTATATCTTTAATACTGTTAATATTTTTATCAACTGTAGTTGTTAAATTTGATTGGCAACGGTAATTTGTTTGTTGATTTCTTGATGGCAATCGGCCTTAATGTTAGTTGTTAAATCCTGAATAGGTGTAGTGATTTGTGTGGTTAAGTTATCTATCCTTTCGTTTAGTTCACAGGTAACCGTATCCAACCTTTCCGATAATCCTGCCGTAACTTTATCCTGACTTTCCCTCTGTAGATTTATCATTGCTTTTAATTCTTCTCTATGATTCTCTACTTTACTCTCAATAGTATCTAACCGCCGTTCTACTGATTGTATGGTGTCTGCTGTCTCCTTCATGCCCTGTTCCACTGTTTGCTAGTTTGCCTCTTTTATTGCCGCATTCTCTTTTTTAATTTCCTGCATCATGTTATCCATTGTGTTTTGTAACATAATGTTGAACATACTGCTAGTTTGTTCCATTATTACCCTTTTAAATGGATCTAGCTCTGTGACTGAAAATATACTTTGTTTGCTCAGATGTGACTCGGCCTCTGGGAATGCGGGTTCTGCAGGCTTCTCCTCGCCCCCTTCGAAGTTGATCTCTGCTATCCGTTGATTCATGGATGTCAGCGGCGTCGATTCGAGTGGATGATAGAGGTTGCAGACCTTGTGGATCGAAGACTATCACCCGACACTTCCTGGTTCCCTTCTCGTGGCGTATTGGCATCTACCATGGTGGGGTTTGATGTGCTGGGAGTCGACAAAGTGGGATCTGTGCAACCGCCGTACATATATGAAACTTCAGAGTTTGCGGGAGTGTGATTCATTATGACAATATGATAAATGCTAATTAGAAAAGTGATGAATAATATGCAAAAATGCTTAAAAAAGAGACACAAACCGGGACTTACAGTGAGACAGTTATGTGCAAAGTGTTTGGATATCCGAAATAAGGTATTTATACTTAAGTTTTTTATAATGCTCTAGCGTTCCAATATTGAATATTGATTCCTGACTAGTTCACAGACTGTGACTTATATTCTAACCGGCTTATACATAATATATTCTTGACTAGAAAGTAATAGCATTTAGGCTCATGAAATATGATATCTCTCCCTATAAAATATATTTTCTACAATAACAATAATATAAAATTTTCTTTAAAACATATAATTTCTCTTTATTTAAAGCTATTGATTCCCCAAAAAGTAATACAAGTTTAATTCGCCTGTTTTCCTCAATACTCATATATTTATTGTTTTATTATCCATCCACGACAAATTTCAATATGACTAGACTTGTCTTTAATTATTATCCTCAATATGGGTCTTGACTTAATTTCAAATAATTATTTAATGAGCTCAGCTCTCATCATCAGTCCCACGTTGGGCGCCATGTTTATGACACGTTATTTTTTATATTTAAATAACGATTAGCCTCCTGCTTGGCATCAGTCGGTAGAGCATGAAATATTTTAATATAATTATAAAAATTAGGTCGTGGTTTTTAATAGGATATAGTCTCATAAAAATCTTTATAGGCCCAGATATGAGCTTCCACTATAATTCTGATAATTCATTAAAAATAAATATATATATATATATATGGTACTTATCCTATAGTATTGAGGAATTGAAATAAATTGCACACCATAAACAATTTGATACATATATTAACAATATTGCAAAAATAGATCAGGGCACAAAATATAAAGAGCGATAAAAATTATATAATATAAAAATAGAACAATAATCGAAATCAGTAAATTACCACAGGCTAAATACTATTCACCAAATTTATAGCATGAAACGTTACCATGTGCTTTTATTTTATAATCATATGCATCCTTTTTTATGTAGCTGCGATATAAGCTTGGTAATACTAGTCGACTTGGACAATTCCATTAAAAATAGTTTCCTTAAAATCAACTTGATAAATTGGCAAACAATAATCCGAATATATATCTTAAATTCTATAGTATCTGATAGATTTCTTTGCAATGAATATATATATTTTATCTCAGGGTGCAAGATTCGGCACCTGACGGAATAAATAGAGCAATTCATCCAGTGAATCAGAGCTACAACAAACTATCGCAAATTATATTGCAAAAATTAAAGATCATATGAATATGTATTACTAGCCTAGATTTTATACTTCTTTGATTTAGAGAATTTCTGAATTGTACTGACTCATTACTCCTCTAATAAAATACTTTTCATACTATATTTACTTGCGCAAGTATTTTTTTTACTAAATTCTTAATTTATAAGAAGACCCTTTCGACGAGCTAGCTTTGATTATTATGTAATTTCGAAGCACTGAGGGCGCCCTGTCACTATTTCAATATTTCTCACTCACATGTCGAAATTTTCTTATGAGCTGCTGATGTCGATCCAACTCCTGGTGGTCCTGGACTATGGTAGCCGGAGTCGTCTCTTCCAAGGGGTTACAAAATTATTTAAAATGAAAATGACTTTTGCTTTATAAGAGCATCACAAAGTCTTATAAGAAATTTAATAATTCAATCTAACTTTAGCATTCACAAGTTATAGCAAGGTATTACGCTCTATAATATTCAGGGACCTCTCATGGTGGCATTTGGCAGGCAAGTGTCGGTTCTCCTTTCTCAATTTTACAATTCTCATTTCCGACTTCCAAATTCACATAAAATTTGAATATCCTAGTCCTCCGCCATTCAAGGTTCAAATAGACCGTACTAAAATATTAAATTATTACTTATGTTGTATGTTTAATAATTTCTTTGCCTTCGGGCCATATCCATAACATAGACTATACAACAATTTTATATAAATCCCAATCATTTGTAGAAATATATATAAATATTTTTGAATCGGCATACTATTGCCGCCTATCAATTGCCATTATGTGATTGGTGCATGCAAATTGTTTCAGTATTCATGCGCTTGGAAACCTCCTATTTCCTGGATACATTTAATTATTTTTATTAGGTTTTTTAAATATGCCCTCTACATGCTAGTTAATTTTCTATATGTTACTATTTGTTCATGCATCATAATAGTTAGCCACGTGAGACCTTTTGTTCCCCCAATTGCATACCGTTTTGCCGCAATAGATTTCTGCCAAGGTGTTTGGTCAGATTCTACGTTGCATGGCTCGGTCGATCGTTAGGTCGCCGATCACTAATGTTTATGCCTAACCTCAACCTTCAATATTTTATAATATATTATATATTAGCAAAAAATTGTTTCAATTCCTCTTAGGCTGTTGTACAGTTTAGCCAGGACAAGCTGATGTTATCTAATCTTTATGTTATCTCTTTGGCGATATTAGCCAGTTACTTTACTCAGACCTATTAATATTTCAGCTAGGGACTTTTATATCTACCCAAATTTCAATATGTTACAGTGTGTACATCATTATCAATGATGTGGTGTGCTGGAGAAAAAGAGAGGGAAATACCTTACCGACTATGGTTCCTAACTATGTGGTATAACGCAAGGAAAAGATATGTGTGACAGGAGTAAAAAAGATATGTCAGGCGGTCTGATGACTATGATAGGCAGGGCTGAGAAAAGGTATGATACGATTCAAAATAACGATTCAGTGGTATTTTCAGCATTGTCAAGTAAAACTGAATTGATTAGATTTGGTAGTAGAAGTTACAGTAATTCCAAATTATTCAGTACTGTCATAGAGAAACGCTATTGTTTCTCTATGGTTACTGTTCAGTACACGTTATGAGTGGAGAGAATCTGTCACATTAGAAATGTCAGTGCCTTTAATTCTATAGTGTGGTCCACGTTATAATGGCATTGAATAAAGATAGAAGAATAGCGATGCCGATTCTCTGCATCAACTAATTATATTTCTACACTGTCAAGAACATAATTGTCATCGTTGTGGACCTAGAAAAGGATAGTACCACCGTCTTCGTCGAATGATAGACAAGGATAGCAAAACCAAAGTTGATCAAATACTGTCATTATAACGTGGACCTCACTATAGCTGCGGGATTCTCACACACCTATAGCAGTGTCCGTATCCGTTTCAGTGAGAATATTCGTCACATGAGTTCTAATGGGACTGTTCATACCTGTTCGGCCAAACGAGTATGAATAGTCCCATTGAATCTCATTGGAATAATATTTTCACTGAACCCAACGCAGACTCTGTTACTGATTTGTGGTAATTCATATTTTATGTTGAAAATTCTCGTTGAATGTCTGATACTGAAATGTAAGAGAAATTCAAGGACTCGGTTCATAACCAAAATAATAGACTACCACGAAGAATTCATAGAAGCATACCTCTGAATGTAGAGTTAGCATTAATTTGAGCCGACAATGCACGTTGTAAGTCCATAGCGATGTCGCATGTTCCCCAAAATTTTAGAGACTATTTAAGTTTGTAGTCAACAATAGTGATATATGCGTACGGTGAGAGAATAAGAGAGGGTGAATGGCAGAGGGAGAGAGATTGAGAAGTGATGGACACTGGACAGCATACCTAATTAGAAAGACACTTATACTTGGAAATAACTTTACTTCTGAGAGAGAGTGCATGTGAAAGAGAATGAGAGACAGAATAAAATGAATCCTTTAGGCTTACTTCAAGCACATTATCACAGATTCAAGCCTTGGTTGTTTGTGATATGATGGGAGAAGTCCATTTATGTTTCGTTTCTTTCACACTCACTCCTACTCTCTCACTATTTCTTTCTTTCTCTCTCTCTCCTCTTGGACTGACTCTTGTGTCAACCTGTTCACAAGCTTCTCAGTTCTCGCCTTCGTTTATTTTGGCCGTTGCCGTTCGAAAATATATTCGTGGTATACAGGACCAGCTCTTTCCTGGTAATAGTGTCGGTCGCTATGAGTCTACAAATTATTTCAGGATAAAAATGTGTTGAGGAGTGATAAATTCATGTCTTTCTTTTTTACTTTCTTGCCCTATTGCCATAGGTAACGAAAGTATTGCTTTCCAAAAAAAATTAAGGTACCCTAATTTCAAGTTTTCTATACGTTTCAAGGTTCCCTGAGTGCAAAAACATGATTTTTGAGTGTTGGTCTGTGTGTGTGTGTATGTGTGTATGTGTGTATGTGTGTATGTGTGTATGTCTGTGAACACGATAACTCCATTCCTAATCAACCTATTGACTTGAAATTTTAAACTTAAGGTCCTTATACCATGAGGATCCGACAATAAGAAATTCAATAAAATTCAATTCAAGATGGCGGAAAGAATGACGGATAATTACTAAAAGACCATTTTTTTTCACGGTTTTCTCGAAAACGGCTCTAACGATTTTCTTCAAATTTATACCGTGGATAGCTATTTATAAGCACTATCAACTGACATGAGTCTCATTTCTGGGAAAATTGCAGGAGCTCCGTAATATTATTGAGAAAAATGGCGAATAATTACTAAAATACCATGTTTATCACGATTTTCTCAAAAATGACTTGACCGATTTTTTTCAAATTCATACCCTGTATAGTTATTTATCAGCTATATTAACTGGCATGAGTCTCCTTTCTGGGAAACTAATGGGGAGTCCACCCCATCCTTGGGAAATGGACTTTGTAACTCCTTCTCGTGCATGAGTAGGTAGGTAGAGCGTTTCATAAAAGAAACACATAGTCGAGATACTTCATCTGTAGAACAGCTGTTTTGACGACTTTTGAAAATATCATCGAATTTCACAATTTACCCAAAGGAAAAAGTACTCTGAAAACAATTATATATACACATATACAGTAGTCTGATCGTAGTTTCAAATATGTTGCTGCAATCGTCATTATGTTATTACCTAAATTATTCTCCTTTAAGAATGTGCTTACAGTTCAATGAGCAAGGAAAGTGTTGTGTGAGTGCGCCACACCTGTTTATTAATTCATGCATTTCTATTCATTTCTATGTTGAGTATCAAAAAATGAAATGTACTAGTTATTCTGTATTATAAAACTTTCAAATAGCTCCATTGAAATGAATGTATTGACAACTAACAATAGTGAAGATATGCTGGATGTGGAGAAGGCTAGGCATAGGCTAAGAGATATCAGTTTGAATTCTTCATTCTCTATTCTCACAAAAACACTTATTTTATCCCAAAAATGATTGAATGAGAAAAAGTGATGAATTACAGATACTGTAGTGTACGATTCATAAAAAATCTGGTGGGGTAAACTCACACAACTTTCCTTGCTCATTGATCTATAAGCCTCATTGACGAGGGTAATTTAGGGGAATAACAATATGCCGATTGGCGGCTGAAACTAAAAACTACGATTATACTATTGTTATTGTGTTCAGAGTACATTCTCCTTTGTTTGAATTATGAAATTTGAGGATTTTTTAAAGTTGTCTAACACAGCTGTTCTACAAATGAAATATCGACATGTGTCTTTTGAATAAACTGCTTCTACATACCTACTCACGCACGAGAAGGAGGTTACAAAGTAAATTTCTAAAGGATGGGGTGGACCCCTGTTAATTTCTCAGGGTGGAGACTCATGCCAGTAATAGAGCTGATATCTAACTATACAGAGTATGAATTTGAAAAAGTCGATCAAGTCATTCTTGAGAAAATCGTGATAGAACTTTAACAAAATTCATTCTTCTCAGGATATTACGGAGCTCTAAGACAACACCAAAAATCATGTTTTTGGACTCAGGGGACCTTGAAATGTATAGAAAACATGAAATTTAGGGTACCTTAAATTTTTTTGGAAAGCAATACTTTCCTTACCTATGTAATAGGGCGAGGAAAGTAAAAATGAACAGCTCCATGTAAAAGCCTTCATTCGATATTTGATCTGGCACTATTAATGGAGTATATAGGAATATCAGAATATTATGAGGCTACATGAACTCGCTCATTAACTTCCATCACCAACAGACGACGAAATAATTAGTATCAGCTGTTTTTCCAGGATGAATAATAATTATCCTTTTAATGTCCTTCAGCGAGTTTTCCCAGGGATGAGACCTAGTGCAATCGGATCTTTATGTTAAAAATTTACTATGTTCTAAATTTCGTGAGAATCTTTAGAGCCGTTTTCGAGATCCGGTGAAATACAAACATGTAAACATCTGAACATCTGAACATCCAACCATATAAACAGAAGTTGCTCGTTTAATAGTATAGGATATGATTTGTATCAACAAATAAATAAATATGAATACTTACTTTAACATCACCTTGTCAACAAAACCCAGGAAGTTTTTGTTCTGGGAACCAAATGGAATAATACTTTGAAGAGAGGAAACTATGCAGGTAGATGTAATTCACCAACATTCTTCAACTAGACATTGAAATTAGTGCTGTGACAATGCAGCCGGGGATGTAATTCCTGCTCAACACGCTATCGTGGTGTCTTTACTAGGTCAAAGGATGGCTTGAACAGTTGTTTTGTTGTTTAATGATTCTGAAGCTGGAACTCAGCGAGAAGACATAATAATCTACATTACATGCCTCCAAATATTCCATGAACTGCCTGTGGTTTCTACCTCATTGTGTAGTTATTTGAAATGGCTTCTGAGTATTCTCAATTTAGCTATTGTAATGAGTACTGGTATGAAACTGGTAAACAACTTGCATATTATTACTCTCAGTTGAACTGTTGATGATGAGGGAAAAAGGAACTTGTTTGTAAGAACAAGAAGCTATCTTGGTCATACATTGTTTTTCTGAGCGATCGCTTTGATGAACCAATAATGGGGCAAGTTGCCAAAGATTACTTCAATAACAATGAAATTTTGTGTAGTTGAGAAGTTGATATTGTGGTAATTATTCATGATAAATGAAAAAGACTAGTCTTTTTCATTTAACAATGAGATAAATCCAAGGAATGCTTCTGACTAGCAGTTAGGAGGTACTGGGTTCGATTCCCGGGCTGGCAAATAGTTTTTGAATTGTAACTCTCGAAATCGAATTTCCATCTAGCTGTTAACCCTGTTGTCAATATTTGCAGTAGCAGAAGTCTTCGGGGTGATTTGCAGCATCTAATTTAAATTTTCTTTCAATAATAATTATCCAAAGAAATGTCCTTATATACGGATATCGTATATTATATAGTGAGATCCACGTTAAAAAGTCAACACCTCATCAACATTCGTGGGCTTTCCTTGTTAAACACACAAGCCTCTATCCTTCTCCACAACTCGCTACCATTGCAATATTGTTTGTAGACTGTGATAAATATATGAATTCCAGAATATCATCAATCTCAATTGAGAAAATTATTATCGAATCTTAAAAAGATGTAGTCTCTTGGGTGAATATGAAGGTGCGTACAGACTTATGTGCTACGAACACACACATTACACTTTCTATTATCATTTGTATAATATGTACAGAAACATTCAGAGCAATACCATATAAGAGTTTTTTCATGCGTTTTCAGACAGCGTTTATAATGTCGTCAGAGCATGAAGATGTCGATTGGCTGATTGGGTTGTCTCCTGAGAAAACGCCCAAAACACGCTTGGAAAAAAGCCTTATGTGGTCTGGACTTAAGATTCATGTTATTGAATGAGCATAGCTGACAAGAAGCGAAATACGTGTGTTCGAGGCGAACAAGTTAGTCTGTAGGAATCTCCATATTTTGAAATATAATATATTTGAAGATCATATTTAAAAGAAATTAACAAATAATATAGTATCGGTAGAGATAACTTCTATACTTCTCAACTTTCAGGTATGACCAAAACTTTTAGAATAACCAG
>NW_024090857.1:0-23427 GCF_014356525.2 Nilaparvata lugens
GGTTATGTATTATAATTTAAACCATTTATTCATTAATGCTCATGTTTTCCTAGTTTTATCCCAACCTAGCAAATAATAACAGTTTAGTTTGTTGAAACATCAACTTGATAAATAGCCTACTTCTAATGATAAATCTATAATATAATAAAGGAAGGAATCGGCTTATACATGTTGGGGATAGGAAATACACAAACGACGCATCATCACGTCTCAACTACTCAACTGATTAACTTGAAATGTTGCTTATAGATTCTTTATCTACTGAGGATGGTTATAGGCCTTTTTTAAATCGTTCAAGATCTCAGTAGGTAGATTTTGTAAAGTTTTCAGTTGCCAGGGTTCACGGGTTACACCTGCTAATGGACAATTATTTGCTCTTCAAATATGAGTGCTCTACAGTAAGATTGTAAACTTTAATTATATGTGTCTGTTTTTGCAGTGACTCAATGTGGATTGTGAAGACACAGAAGGGGACGCATTTGGATCTTGAATCATGAATGTTGAATCTTGATGCTCACAGAAAAGGAAGTCAACCAGACAGGTGGGACACACAACTTAAGTTACTTATTCTCAGTTATAATTAAGTATACTTACTTCTTACCAAGTTAATAGCTACTTACGTACAACTTAATAGTTGCTACAGTACCCTTTCTGGCTATCAAGTTTGTTAGTGGCTCAATTCAGGGCAGTATTTCATCACCAACTTTATGTAATATATCTATTTTGATGATCTGGTAGTATCCGAATCGAAATACTTCTACTACTAATTGAAAAATTGCACTATAGTGTTCGATTTCGATGACACTACAGTCTAAATTTTGAATAATAGTTATTAAAAACTATTACCCACGTTTAGAGCGCTTTCGATTTTCAAATCCATTTTTAACACACATTAATAACTATTATTCAAAAATTGGACTGTAGTTACGTCAAAAATACGAGTAGATCAAAATTGAATTATCAACTAGCAGTTGGTCATGGATAGTGAAATAGATGAGTACTATAGTGAGGTCTATAGAGTAATATAGAATCTTGGCCCACAGATATTCGTAAATTGGGAAACACAACTTTAAAAATATAACATTGAAATATTATTTGCAGGATTGAGACCACAATAGGAGGCATAAAGTCCCTTGATAATTTTGAAAACAGAGACGTTATAGTGAGGTCCACGTTATAATGGCAGTGGAGGAAAGTAGGAGAACAACGTTGCCAATTATCTGCCTTGCCACTGCCTTCTGAAGAGGATAGCTTGGTCAATTTTACCACCAACTTTGGTCAATATCTATTGTTAGTTCCTAAAGGTAGGTAGTGGAGAAAAATAGAAGAACAACATTGCCAATAATTATACATAAATATCAGATGTACTGGTATCAGCTATCCACTTCAAAAGACAGAGAATTGGCAACGTTGTTCTTCTATTTTTCTAGTGGAGAAAGATAGGAGAACAGTAGGGCCGATTCTGTACCTTCTATAGAGGATAGCTGATACCGTAAGGCCTATATCTGATCTGATATCAACTGTTCATTCTTGTTAAAAATAATTAATTATATTTCATTTGGGATTCCATCCCTTCCAGTTAGGCCGCAACTCCACCTCAGCATCTTCATTTCAGTGACCTCCAGTCTGTGTTCATGGGCTTTCTTAACTGCCCAGGCCTCCGCTCCAGTCGCGATGCAAATCATTCATTCATTCACTATTATAATTTTTACCACAATTGATTGTTTCTTTTCAGCCATTGGTGATAAGATGCTAAAACAACCATGCCATTGGCGGTATTCGAACCCACAACCAGCACAACGCAGCCATAGCAGCTGCTTTAGGCCGGATTGTATTTTTAATTATTTAAAAACTATTTAAACAATAGATACCAAATCCTCAAAATTGATAATAAAACCAGCCTTGATTATAGTCTTGCACAGGGAACAGTCCTGTCTCCGATTCTCTTCCTAATCTACATGAATGATCTTCCCAAGTTAGAATTAAAAAATGGAGTGTCAATCGCTTTTGCCGATGACACTTGATTGTTATTCAAGGGAGCCAATTGGGAGGATACTAAGAAAGCAGCAGAATCCGGGCTCAAAATAGTGAAATCCTGGTTCTACTTCTTCCTCACCCCCTGTTTCTCTTCCCGATATTTTCAATGCATGTTAGTTAACATAACTAAGTTGCATGTTATCCCTTTATGATTTTCTTGCATTATTGTTAGTCATTGAACACTCAGCATCTGTGCTCAGGTTTATTCAAACCTTGCAGGGACTTGGTTTAATATATCTATATTATTTATCCTATCTGATGGAATTTCATTTTTCATTTTATATTGTATTTTAGTTTTTTATAATCATTGTTATTGTAATTATGTTTTTGGGAAAAATGAAGATTTGATTTGATTTGCAGTCGTCGCCGCCGCACCACGATCACTCGGCGGCATCCACATCTAGTGGTGGTGGATCTACATGCAAGGAGCATGCGCACTACCACTGGATGTGGATGCTGGATGAGTTGGGCAACCTCGGCCGCTCCAGTACCAACTGCCCGACCAGGTGTTGCTAACCATATTCGGCTACTTGCTGTCGGTTTCAGGGCATCAGCTCTGGTAAGTAGCAAATTAACAATAATTATCTGTGGTTTTATTGAATTATAATGTCGCATCCACACTATCGCCCAAGTGCGTACTAATGACGACGACCGCGAGAGTGTGGATGGGTGGTTTGCCAGTGCTGGCCTTGGTTGGCCTACGCTGGGCTGGCCGACGCTGGCCGACGTTGGGCCAATATGTAGCTACAACAGCTGAAACCATATAGGCTGCTATACCTTACTATCATTCTCTAACTTATTGACTTGGACTCTTCAGGTATCTTGTGTGTAGGTGTTGTGATCGAATTCCCATCTAGCTGTTAACCCTGTTGTCAATATTTGCAGTAGCACAAGTCTTCGGGGTGATTTACAGCATTTAATTTGGATTACTGTTTAGTAATAATCATTCATTATTTAGCATTTGAATAAAATGCAATTTCTCATGAATTTTCATCTGTAGACTGGCTGGCCGCTATGGCTTCGAATAAAATGAGCGCTGCTATCCAGAGATTGTCAGTTTGGTGTAAGCGTGAGCATACCTGACGCTGACTAGCAATTAGGGTTCGATTCCCGGGCTGGCAAATAATTTCTAGATAGTAGCTCTCATCGAATTTCCATCCAGCTGTTAACCCTGTTGTCAATATGTGCAGTAGCACAAGTACTCGGGGTGATTTACAGCATTTAATTTGTATTTTCGTTTAGTAATAACTATTCATTAATTAGCATTTGAATAGATGCAATTTGTCATTAATTCCCATCCAGCGGTATATACCGTACTCATGGATGAATATAATAATATATAGCCTATCTATAGATATCTATCTATGTGAAGGCCATCTCACACCGCCGTAGCGTAGCTTGTAATACGTTTTTGAAAAACGTAGCCGACATATTTCCTAATGTTAGCCAATCTGTCCATTTGAATCTGGCATGGCATAATATTCGTAAATTGGGAAACACAACTTTAAAAATATAACATTGAAATATTATTTGCAGGATTGAGACCACAATAGGAGGCATAAAGTCCCTTGATAATTTTGAAAACAGAGACGTTATAGTGAGGTCCACGTTATAATGGCAGTGTAGGAAAGTAGGAGAACAACGTTGCCAATTATCTGCCTTGCCACTGCCTTCTGAAGAGGATAGCTTGGTCAATTTTACCACCAACTTTGGTCAATATCTATGTTAGTTCCTAAAGGTAGGTAGTGGAGAAAAATAGAAGAACAACATTGCCAATAATTATACATAAATATCAGATGTACTGGTATCAGCTATCCTCTTCAAAAGACAGAGAATTGGCAACGTTGTTCTTCTATTTTTCCAGTGGAGTAAGATAGGAGAACAGTAGGGCCGATTCTGTACCTTCTATAGAGGATAGCTGATACCGTTAAGCCTATATCTGATCTGATATCAACTGTTCATTCTTGTTAAAAATAATTAATTATATTTCATTTGGGATTCCATCCCTTCCAGTTAGGCCGCAACTCCACCTCAGCATCTTCATTTCAGTGACCTCCAGTCTGTGTTCATGGGCTTTCTTAACTGCCCAGGCCTCCGCTCCGTATGTCAACGCGGGCCGCACGACACGACTGTTTTATAGATTTTGCCCTTAAGTTTTTCATTCCTTCTATCACAAAGTATTGCAGTCATTTTCCTCCAATTCATCAATTAATTTACTAGATGTGCTATTTCATTGGCCTGTTCTCCGTCTGCATCAAAGGTTAAGCCCAGCTAATAAGAGTATAGAAACTCTAACTTGTACTAAACATGATTATTTCAAGTATGCATTGTGATGATCTATGAATTAATTTCTATTATACATTATTCATTATCTTATTTCCATTTTCATATGATGTGTCTGATAATTCGTGAACTGTGATTCCATTCATTCATCTGTGAATTTATTATATTGTCATCCAATTTATCTATGTTCTGTTACAGGCTCTGAAAATTGATGAAATGGAACAAATTATTTGGACAAGACACTAGAAAAATTCTACTCGGTCGGTTTTGAAATCATACCTCAAGAAACTTGCGAGATCTTCGTCTGCACTGCACTAGCATTTCAGGTAATTATCCAACTAGTCTACTATTTTGTATTCATTTCAGTGACAAATATTCATTTGTACCGTAAATGAATAAATGAACATCACAACTGAAATAGAGAGCAAACCTTTGTTTAGGAGGAAATTAAAAGACTCGAATAGTGCTTTTACAGTGCTACAGAACTTTTCGAATCAAGACAAGTTGAACTCATGATTGCTGTGTTCAGAAATAAATGTATTAATACAACGTTATATGTATGCTACTTTATTGTATATGACAATTGTAAATATTGGTGACATACTCAGTTATGCAGAAATAAAGCTTATAATTATTATTAAATACGTCCGTTCTTTAGACCTCACCGCTCGGTGAGTGGTACCATAGATATAGATAGCATAATTAGAAGTGCCATAGTAGAGGGCGTCTATGTGACGCTGGTAGTCTCTCATACTGTGCCGTTCTTACAATCTCACCCGTCCAAAACAGTAATAATTGACAGTAGTCGACAGTAGAACTTCCGTCAGAAACTCCACACTAATAAAAAGCCATTCGTATATTTAATACTGTATACTATAATATTATTATATGGGCTGGAATATACTACCGTTTGTATGTGTTTCGTATGACAAAAGTGTGTGAAGGAATGTCTAAAACTTGGGAATTCCAGTCGCGATGCAAATCATTCATTCATTCACTATTATAATTTTTACCACACTTGATTGTTTCTTTTCAGCCATTGGTGATAAGATGCTAAAACAACCATGCCATTGGCGGTATTCGAACCCACAACCAGCACAACGCAGCCATAGCAGCTGCTTTAGGCCGGATTGTATTTTTAATTATTTAAAAACTATTTAAACAATAGATACCAAATCCTCAAAATTGATAATAAAACCAGCCTTGATTATAGTCTTGCACAGGGAACAGTCCTGTCTCCGATTCTCTTCCTAATCTACATGAATGATCTTCCCAAGTTAGAATTAAAAAATT
Source organism: Nilaparvata lugens (assembly GCF_014356525.2). Classification (NCBI taxonomy): domain Eukaryota; kingdom Metazoa; phylum Arthropoda; class Insecta; order Hemiptera; family Delphacidae; genus Nilaparvata; species Nilaparvata lugens. The sequence continues at coordinate 5,614 of NW_024090857.1, forward strand.
GAGTGTCAATCGCTTTTGCCGATGACACTTGATTGTTATTCAAGGGAGCCAATTGGGAGGATACTAAGAAAGCAGCAGAATCCGGGCTCAAAATAGTGAAATCCTGGTTCTACTTCTTCCTCACCCCCTGTTTCTCTTCCCGATATTTTCAATGCATGTTAGTTAACATAACTAAGTTGCATGTTATCCCTTTATGATTTTCTTGCATTATTGTTAGTCATTGAACACTCAGCATCTGTGCTCAGGTTTTTTCAAACCTTGCAGGGACTTGGTTTAATATATCTATATTATTTATCCTATTTGATGGAATTTCATTTTTCATTTTATATTGTATTTTAGTTTTTTATAATCATTGTTATTGTAATTATGTTTTTGGGAAAAATGAAGATTTGATTTGATTTGCAGTCGTCGCCGCCGCACCACGATCACTCGGCGGCATCCACATCTAGTGGTGGTGGATCTACATGCAAGGAGCATGCGCACTACCACTGGATGTGGATGCTGGATGAGTTGGGCAACCTCGGCCGCTCCAGTACCAACTGCCCGACCAGGTGTTGCTAACCATATTCGGCTACTTGCTGTCGGTTTCAGGGCATCAGCTCTGGTAAGTAGCAAATTAACAATAATTATCTGTGGTTTTATTGAATTATAATGTCGCATCCACACTATCGCCCAAGTGCGTACTAATGACGACGACCGCGAGAGTGTGGATGGGTGGTTTGCCAGTGCTGGCCTTGGTTGGCCTACGCTGGGCTGGCCGACGCTGGCCGACGTTGGGCAAATATGTAGCTACAACAGCTGAAACCATACAGGCTATACCTTACTATCATTCTCTAACTTATTGACTTGGACTCTTCAGGTATTATGTGTGTAGGTGTTGTGATCGAATTCCCATCTAGCTGTTAACCCTGTTGTCAATATGCTACAACAAGCATATTGCTACTGCAAGCACAAGTCTTCGGGGTGATTTACAGCATTCAATTTGGATTACTGTTTAGTAATAATCATTCATTATTTAGCATTTGAATAAAATGCAATTTCTCATGAATTTTCATCTGTAGACTGGCTGGCCGCTATGGCTTCGAATAAAATGAGCGCTGCTATCCAGAGATTGTCAGTTTGGTGTAAGCGTGAGCATACCTGACGCTGACTAGCAATTAGGGTTCGATTCCCGGGCTGGCAAATAATTTCTAGATAGTAGCTCTCATCGAAGTTCCATCCAGCTGTTAACCCTGTTGTCAATATGTGCAGTAGCACAAGTATTCGGGGTGATTTACAGCATTTTATTTGGATTTTCGTTTAGTAATAACTATTCATTAATTAGCATTTGAATAAATGCAATTTGTCATTAATTCCCATCCAGCTGTATATACCGTACTCATGGATGAATATAATAATATATAGCCTATCTATAGATATCTATCTATGTGAAGGCCATCCCACACCGCCGTAGCGTAGCTTGTAATACGTTTTTGAAAAACGTAGCCGACATATTTCCTAATGTTAGCCAATCTGTCCATTTGAATCTGGCATGGCATAATAATAATATTCGTATGGCTTTTATTGGTGGGGAGTTCCTGACGGAAGTTTCTCCTCGCCTGAATATATATCATTTAAGCCGTCAATGGGCCTCACGACTGTCATACTTCAGCCGTGACCGACAGTTTAACGTGCCCATCCAATTTAACTTGAGGAGATAGAACAGCTACGTCTTCCGAAGACTTATTTCAATAGGCATTTTACGAGGTGTTTCCTAAGCGACGGCTCTACGATTCTACCCGAGCGACATTGTAGGCTAGTCTATAAGTCGGCAGGTCAGGATTGGTTGGTTGCTCCGTTTGGGTTGCTGCTAGTGAGGTCCACGTTATAATTGCACTAGAAAACAAAGAAAACAGCGTTGCCAGAGGATAGCTGCTGTTACTGCTATAGGCCTATCTCATGTCATATTAACAACTGTTCATTCTTGTTTAAAATAATCAATTATGTTTTATTCGTCAAGGAAATACACATTCCAATGATTAAACAATAGGTGATAAAATTTGATTATTCATTTATTTTTCTAAACACTATAATCATAATATAATTATGACGATGGAGGAAGAACTAGGCAGAGCCTGTACCATTTCTCTTCCAAATTTTGATAGAAAGTTGATGTTTTCCAAAGAAATAATTGAGATTAAATATTTTGTTCATCAATTATATTATTCTATATTGTTAAAACACGATCTGGCGACGTTGAGGAGCTAGAGAAGGATAGAGAAGGATCTGCTTTGTCGAATGATAGACACGGTTGGCAATACCAATGTTAATTAATAATACTGCCATTATAACGTGGACCTCATGTATGTAAATTGTTATGTATTTTTTATTTCTGCACTTTTTTGTAATTGATTTGAAATCCAGGTTATATGCTTCTTTTATTAAAATGTCTATATTGTTTTGTTCAAAAGGCATTTTTCGGATTTGTTTCAATAATTGACCGCAGTGTCTTTTATATTATCTGTTTCAGTTGGGGCAAACTGAGCCGCTTCGGCGAGCGGGCCAATAATTTCAACATTGTTTCAATTCCAAGTTGATTGTTTTGAATTAATATAGTCTACTGTTACAGAGAGACTATGCCTTTTGAAAATATAAACGGTTACCTGATAAGTACCTTAATTTGTGTTATGAAATATGATTGATATCCAACTATTTAATAAATTTCTCAATTTGAAAGATTCAAATAATGATATTATTTCGATTATTTACTTGCTCACCAAGTGCAGTTTTCTCGGTGAAAGCTTAAACCGAATTGGATCAGCTGGTGTGTTTTAATATCAATTAAACTTAACATGGATTTAATTCATATTAAGCCGACATTTGGTTCAAACTGGTACTGTGAAAACGGCTTTTAAATCGTTAGAATTATTCAAGTAATTAGTATGGTGATTATTATCATAGAAAAAAGATATCATAAGAAGATAACCCTATGGTATAGATTGTTTATGTTTCATCGTGCGTTTTAAAACAGTAAAGAAAAAAGTATCTCAGGTTTGGCTGAAATTTGCACCATAGATGAAGCTTTATCTGAGAAATGTCTGAGCCAAATTTGGCACCCCCAGCTACTATACAGGGTGAGTTATGCAGCTTCAAACGTAAAATTTGCAAATTTTCAAACGGTGAGGAATTTTGCAAATCGGATTCCAGATTCATGTTCCTCTCATCAAAGAGCATAAGGTCACGAAGTTAGAGCGATTTTGATTTTTCACAAAAAAATTAGATAAACCATGGATTTTATGAAAAATGCGAATGTGCCAGATTCGGTTGATATTCGAACTATGGAAAGAGGTTGACTCAATAGTGATAGATAAATGTCTTTTATTTTCATTTTATAACATTACAAATGATGTGGGCGAAGTTGAGGCAATAAGAGCCCCCCTCTTCCACTTGACCCACAAGTATGGGTCTGTTTGTGTAAATGGCAGAAGATAAGAAAAGATTCATTGAACAATTGACAAATTTACTTGATAGAATACTTGACAATTATATAGTCTAAAATAAGAACTTAGTCAAAAATAACAGATTAACAAATAACAACTCTAAAGTCATTTTTCACCAAGTTACCAAGAGGGATTATTAACTATGGAATGAGAAAGAAATCAATAAAAATGCTTACTTTCTTAATCAGATTCAGTATAGTTTTTAGTATAAAAGATTTTTTTTTTCAAAGAGCAAAGAATAAAGAGTTAACCTGATTTCAAAAACTCAGTCCAAGTAAACTGAAGATCAGTAGTAAATTATACAAGAAAATTTACAATAATCAAAAATATAATAGCTGTAAATTCTGCTCAAAATAAGATCTAGTTGCACGAAATTTGTTTAATAACTGATTAAATAATTAGATTTTTCTGTATTAGCTGTTATGCTACTATAGCGGTGACTGAGGACTCTATAGATTTGTTTCTTCAAGTATTTCAGAAGAAGTTGCTGTTGTGGGCTGTACAGCTCGCTTTCCTGATAGATTTTCCTTTGAGAATCTGATCTGTTTCATTTTCATGATGGCCTATGGGCTATGTGAGATAATGGGATGATGTTCCAGTAATTTAACCATAACCATTGAACGGTTCATCAGAGCCTTATTTTGTAGCAAACGTTGTTGTATAATATAACATTTTTCTTATCATCATATACCGTAGTTGAAAATTTTGTCACTGCAATTAATAAAATCAAACTGAGAGATTTAATGCTTCAAAAAAAAGCAGGACCGCATCTCTAGTAGAATTTTCCCTAGTTTTTATATCTCTAACTTTTGTTAGCTTCATAGTAGCTTTGTACGCATGAGGACCTTTTTTTGTATAATATCAAATTGACTGTTGAGTAACAAGTTCTAATTACTAACTAAAGTCAAGAGTAAAGAGCTATTTTATAGCTTCAAAGAAAAATTTGAATCATATTCTCAATGTAGCCTATTCCTTAGCAATGTTACCTCAATAACTTACTTTTGAAAGACTTCTTGTTGAATATTTTAGAAATATTTCAAGCCAGAACAAGTGAATAACTTTTCTCCATTTATTTCGATTTTCAATATAATAATTATATACCGTAGTTAGTAGGTAGCTTTTGAATTTGCCGGTTGATAACCTAGTTTGAATTTGCCGGTGAGCCATCTTGATAATGATGTTTCAAAACCTTTTGAATAATGAAGAATGAAGAGTGAATCTTTTTATGAATCATTCTTTCAAACGTAATCAAGACATCAATCTATAGTTATAAAATTCCTTATCTATAAAAAATCATTTGAGAACCATTGAATGTCGATATTTTCTCCAAATGCATCAATCAGAAGTACTTATATATATTCCCAACTTTTCAATGAATAATGGTATAAATCAACTAGAGAATATATTTGAAACTTTTAAAATCATCATTTGAATATCATAATTCTATTTTGATGATAGATATACTTAATTATTTTCTATTATTTTTTTGCGTTGTGTAGTGGTACGGCTGGCTACCTGCTGTTCAAGCTAATCAGCTGTTTGATGCTCATTATTTTTTCAACTATGAATTGCGTTAATAGTGCTTCCAATAAACAGGATAATTTGATACATCAGAGAAATAATTTAAATATTCTATTTGAACGTATCAATTGTTAATACTTAATTATTTTTTCATTATTATTTTGCGGTGTGTAGTGGTACAGCTGGTTACCAAAATCCGTCTCCATCGAGGTCAGTTACGTTGCAAGCACGCGTTGCATTTTTACCTCCTATGTCCTTCTGATACCCTGGTATTGGTTTTTGATTTTCCTATCTCTTCAATGTTAAATTTTTGGTTCAAGTGATACAGAATGACGTCAGGGTGATACAGAGATACCATTGATATATATAGTTAGATGACTAAGCTATACCTTCAAGCGTTTGGAAGAGTGATGCCTCTTTCATTTCTCGTCGCCATTGAAAATCGGGCAAGAAGTCAGGCGCCCAGGCAGACTTATATGGGAAAACATCGACTTTCATTGCGTTATATCTTTTGACATACTTGATGGATTTCAATATAATTTTTTTTCAACTTTTCGTCATTTCCATTACTATATGATACAATGATTTGATCATTGAACATTATTTTTAACTCGACCAAACATCTAATTTAGTGAACCTACCTCACTACAGATTTTGATCCATTCTATTAGAAAATGAATCTCATTTTTACAATATTTTTCTATTGTAATTAGGATATGGAAAATAAAACATTTATTATAGATCGCTGATATTACTGTATATTTTATTAGATGGCAAATAATAATAAATTAATCATTATCACAATATTTCGTGAAACTGTTTCCATTCGTTTTGCAACTAAGTATAGGTACCTAACTATACTCTATACTCCAGTAGATAGTTAGGCATTTAAACACCATTATATTTGAAAAGGGTATCAATAAATACATTATAAAAATATTAACCACTTGATATATTGTATCTTCAAAACTAAAAAATGTTTTGGTTGAAACTTGAATATTTAGAAAATTCTTCTCTTCAGTAGTGGAGTACCAAATTTATTGGTTTAAATGCTAGTAAGCTTACTGTATTTTAATATAAAACGTAGCTGGTAATGGTTTATTCACTGATAAACAAACATGAACATTTGCAAATAGGTTATGGGTTAGTTTACAATATTATTCCAGGTTTTGTATGGTATCATAGCCAAGGGTGTCGTTGACAAGTTTATTCATTTTATTTATTGTCAATTGCTAATCATAATGTTATACAATAATTAGATTCGGAGAAAAACAACAGGCCCAAAATTTTGAGGCTACCTATGTTTTTCTTTAAAAGAATGAGGTTAGAATTCCACTTTCAAGCCCAATTTTTACTTCATAAATAACAGTTTGGTGAGATAAAATCAATTTGCATAAACCAACGTACGGTGGTAAACACTTTTCGAATAGTCAATAAGTTCATTTTATTTAGGCTATTTGATGATACATAAAACTTATTCATTTAAATGATTGGAAAGGAGCTAAAGGCACAGGCCGAAACTTTTCCTTCTCCGAATTTTGATTCATAAGCTAGTCAAGAAAGTTGGTTATGTATTATAATTTGAACCATTTATTCATTAACGCTCATGTTTTCCTAGTTTTATCCCAACCTAGCAAATAATAACAGTTTAGCTTGTTAGAACGACAACTTGGTAAGTACCGGTAAACCTAATGATAAATCTATAATGTAATAATGGAAAGAATCGGCTTGTACACGTAGGAGATAGGATATTTTTCAATGACGCATCATCCCCAGGAGACGTCTCCACCGTTCAGCTGCTTTTGTGATAATGCATATTATAATTTGAATGAATTTATGATTGATGATTTTAATTTTTATTTTTCATAAGGTGGTCACTGTTTTATGCCATTTGAATAGTTGTTCTGTAATTATGTGTATTGAATACAATGAATGAAACAGAAGGTATTGGAGGTATCTCAGTAGGTCGAGTTTGTGAAGTTTTCAGTTAGTCCCTAGCAAAGCACGGGTTACCTGCTGTAGGTAATATTTTGTTTTTTTATTTGACCACTCTACAGTGAGATTGTACACAATAATAATATCGTGGGTCTGTTTTTGCAGTTGCTTGGTATGGATTGTAAGACACAGAAGAAGACGCATTTAGATGTTTTTGGATCTTGTATCTTGATGCTCACAGAAAAGCAAGTCAACCAGACAGGTGAGTCACACAACATAAGTATACTTTTACTCAAGTAGGCCTATACTTACTTAGTTACTTACAACTTAACAGTTGCTACAATACTCTTTTTTGGCTATCAAGTTTGTCAGTGGCTCAATTCAGGGCAGTATTCCACCACCAATTCGTGGTCGTCCCTGCGGAACACACCGTCATCATAGAATTCGTGCAGGCTTTAGTAAGGCTTTTGTTGTAAGTGTCTCTTCTGGAGGTCCTTGAAGGTGCCTATGCTTTTGATATTTTTCATTTCTTCTTCTGGGAGATGGTTGTAAATCCTGCTGCATAAGTATCTGGGCCCCTCTTGCGCCAGTCCAGTTCTCACTGTCAGTATATGGGTGTCATTATGTCGTCTTGTGTTGTATCCATGTATATGTTGGTTCCGTTGGAAATAATCCGGTCTTCTTTCAACCATCAGAGCTGATTCAAAGACAAGGGAGTGTTAGTATTCCAGTCTCAATAAACAAAGGTTTGCAATGTGCCAGGTAGTTTTCATTGTTTATAATTGTAACGATCCTTTTCTGTAGGTGAAGAAGCATAATTTTTTCAAGCAACCATAATTTTTTCATGCATACATTGTGATGATCTATGAATTTCTATTATGCATTATTCATTATCTCATTTCTATTTTCATATGATGCGTCTGATAATTGGTGAACTGTGATTCCATTCATTCATCTGTGAATTTCTTATTTTTTCATCTAATTTATCTATGTTCTTTTACAGGCTCTGAAAATTGATGAAATGGAACAAATTATTTGGACAAGACACTAGAAAAATTCTACTCGGTCGGTTTTGAAATCATACCTCAAGAAACTTGCGAGATCTTCGGCTGCACTGCACTAGCATTTCAGGTAACTATCCGAATAGCCTACTATTTTGTATTCATTTCAGTGACAAATTTTCATTTGTACCGTAAATGAATAAATGAATAGCTTATCACAACTGAAATAGAGAGCAAACCTTTGTTTAGGAGGAAATTAAAAGACTCGAATAGTGCTTTTACAGTGCTACAGAACTTTTCGAATCAAGACAAGTTGAACTCATGATTGCTGTGTTCAGAAATAAAAGTATTAATTCAACATCATATCTATGCTACTTTATTGTATATAACAATTGTAAATATATGATTGTTATGGTGACTTACTCAGTTATGTACATGCAGAAATTAAGCATATTTTTAATAACACAGTGTTATGATGTGGCAATTTAATATCTGGGTAGAATGGATCCCTGCAAGCCATTTTTTAAAAATATACAGCAATTTGACTCTTCACTGTTTATTAATGCTGCAGGCTCTTACTTTTCAAAGATATCTTGAATATATTAGATCTAATATGCGATCTACATGAGCACATTACTAGAGAGTGTATTCAAGTTGATACCGGTCAGGCTTTTTATTCGGTTGAGGAGATGTTAACTGGTGAAATTCCATTATAATATTGTTTGAATGCCAGACATTATAGTAATCATCGGTTAAAACATGACATGATAAATTGACGGTAGGTACCACATATACTGACTGTGTAGAAAACATATACTCCCTATGTAAATAATTACCTTGACTTGTTAGCCTATAATGTGTATTATTTTGTGTTACTAGTTTCTGTGACTTCAATACTACCCTTTCAAAAACATCCAACATTTTTGAAAATGTATCTTTTCATAAGCAACAGATGCTATTTTTTATCTTTTCAAAAGCAACTTGTTGCATCCGAAAAGATATACAAGGAGCATTTCGGAGTTACGTCCTTTTAGCACAACACAGCCTATCAGCTGACATTCGTTCAACAAGCTCTTTCCATTGTTGGTGATACGTTGCAGCTCTCTCATTCATGAAGAATATCTGTGTGTAGGGAGCTTCCTCCATCTAGGGATCTAGGGTCTCTAAAGCCTGATGTTTTTGCAACGCCGTAATTATTTCCTTGCCTATATGCCGTTTCAAAGCTATGGGATGCGTACTGTACAACATATATGAATATACTAAAACCCTAAATTCCGTCCTGCATATATAGTATGTAGATAAACGTGACGTGTGGTTAATGTGGTAATTTGTTGTTTGCAGGGTTTGTTGGAGGCGAACGACATCCACAACAATGGGATAGCGGGGTTCGGGCGCCAACCCGACAGTGACAGTGGTGCACTGCGAGATCCACCACGGACAGATGGGTGGCTTGTACGGGCTCGGCCAGTTCATCGACAACCGCATCCATTCCCACAGCAACCCCACCGCAACGAGATCTACAACGGCCATCAGGGTGGCGTCTTCATCTTGGGCGAAGGCCGCGGCTTGATCGAGCATAACAATATCTATGGTGAGTGAATTGCAAACATCACTATGTTATGCCTAGTCCTCAGTCGCTGGCCCGCGTTGGTCTTGCCATCTACACTGCAATGTGGCCAGTGCCCAATCAAGGCCAGCGTCAAACAATACATGCACAATGGAAACTCGGCTAGAATCGTGACGTCAAAATCCGCCATCTTGAAAGAAAGCCAATCTAGCCAGTGCCGCCCAGAGTGGCAATGATTTAGCCAGTTCTTCTGTCCTATTACATCAGCTGTTCAACTTTGTCGCCTTGACAAAATGTAGCTTGTATCAGAATTTATAAGAGTTTTTCCAATCACTTAATAAATCAAAATTATTCATTATATCGCAAATATTTTATTCGATAATTTATTAGATACTCATTTACACAGAAAAATCAGCAAAACAAACGACAAAACAGGCATTGGTTGACTAGTGTGGATGGGTGGTTTGGCCTTCATTGGCCTACGGTGGGGGGCTGGCCTCCGCTCGAGAAAAATTGGAGCGATGGCCAATGAAGGCCAGCGCTGGCAAACTACCCATCGACACACTGGCGGTGGTCATCATTGGGCCAACATGTGGCTGCGGCATAAGGACCCTTATTACTGCCTTGGCGGCTCCACCGGTTTATTACCGCGTGTCAGCGCGTTCTACTGACTGCTACAAGTCACCACCAGGTTTCTAGTGGTCGGTGATATCTGTATTCGCCTCACTTGTTTGTGCTGTCCACGTTCGCAGCAGATGATGTCGAATCGATGACATGAATCATTTTGTAGTGGGATAGCACTAGGTGAACTAGTGACTCGACTGCACTCAGGGGCGAGGCGTGACTTTTTGGCTCAGTCATCTCCAGGAACAATTCAGTTGAAAGTTTGAATGAAAGTAGCACATCCCCCTACTTTAAAGATAATGTTCCATTTTGGACGATTATTTATCGAGAAAGATGACATCCAGTATAAGATAATCTTACCTACTATTAAAAATCCTTGAGTTGAAAACTATAGAACTTGGCTAAATCTCAAGCTCAGAAACTGGCCCTCAAATTCATTAAAAAAATTGAAATGAAATTCTTTATTCTATATTGATTCATACAACAAGTACATCATCAAAAATGACAGGGAGAGAAAATAAGGAAACCTTGTACTATTCCTCTCCCAAATTTAGAAAAGGTTATACATAGTCCGAAATAGGTTAATTCTTTAGTTGTTCACTTCACTAGATTCTCAGTTCTCAATATTTTCACAAAGTAGATTTTTAAATTTAGATGCTCCGAAACCAAACATAGAAGAAATAATAATAATTATTATCAATAACAAATTGCAAACAAAATAATTATCGTATGGTTTGCAACACTGGCGCGGAACAGTGGAATCGCAGAAAATAGCGATGTCTTTGACCGTTTACTCCACCGTCAATATCTATTGTTAGTTCCTAAAGGTAGGTAGTGGAGAAAAATAGAACAACATTGCCAATAATTATACATAAATATCAGATGTACTGGTATCAGCTATCCTCTTCAAAAGACAGAGAATTGGCAACGTTGTTCTTCTTTTTTTCTAGTGGAGAAAAGTAGGGAACAGTAGGGCCGATTCTGTACCTTCTATAGAGGATAGTTGATACCGTTTAGCCTAATCTTTTTTTTTTTTTTTTTTTTGAGAAATATTGAAATTTTTTCAATTTCAATTTATTTTCCTTTACACACATACATAAAATACAAGTAATATTAAATTACAACAAGAATAAACAACTAGCAAAATTAGTACAAAAAAAAAAAAATGTCCGTACAAGATGCTAATTCAGAATTTGGTGTAAAGGGGTGGGATTGAAGCTCTTCCAACTATGGTTACCCATGTACTAGGAAGGCTTTCAATCCTTGAGAGGGAAAATAAAGGATTAGGAAAAAAGGTGAGGTGGGATGATAGGATAGTTAATTTAATAAAGAAAATAAATAAAAAGGTCCACACTAGATTGGTAAGTGAGCACACAAAAACACTAAGTTCCTCTTTTACTTTGTTTAATTTACAGGTAGAAAAAATAGTTCGTTTTAATCCAAATACTAATATCATGTTTTATTTTTTTAGTCAATTTCGCGCAGCAGATATATTCTTCAGGAATTTTATTTATCAATTTAGTGCTTAAATATATAAGTTGTCTTCTGATGGTTTCAATGTTTGTATTGTACATAAGATACTTATTTGAGGAGGGTCTCAGATTGTACAGGTTATTGATTGTGTTATTTGTGCAAGGAAAATTAGCTTTATGTTTGATTATATATTTCGCTACATTTATTACGTACAACTGCCTAACTGTTAACACATTAAACTCTTTGAAAGTCAAGTCGGTTGGGTAAAGTCTGGGTTTATTTAAAATTGTTTTGATTATTGATTTTTGAATTATGAAAAGCTCTTCTAAGTGAGAATTATAACAGCCCCCCATACGGATATACCATACTGAATTATGGACTGGACCAGTGCAAAGTAAACCATTTTTAGATGTTTTGAGTTCAGAATTTTTTTTGCTTCGTAGAATTTATAGGATAGATATCTCATTCTTCTGCAAATAAATTTTATGTGTATGTCCCACTTCAAATTTTCATCTATTTGGACACCTAGATATTTGGTACTTTTGACTCTTTTTATAGTAGGGCAGGTGCAGTTATTGTTGCAGTTTGAGTGGAGTTTCAGATTTAAATTCTCATCAGGTTTACCAGTTGTATTGAATGCGAAGGTGATGTAATTGGTTTTTTCAATGTTCAGGCTCAGGGTGTTTCTGTCCAACCAATTTTTTATGAGCAAACAGTTCTGTTCTGCAATTTCATGTACCCCAGTCCAAGATTCCCCATGGAAAATAGCTGCAGTGTCATCTGCGAATGATATAGTTGTGGCGTTTTTTAATTTCAGCTTTAATAAGTCATTGACATATAATATAAAGAGGATTGGTGATAGTACCGTTCCCTGAGGCAAACCGTAGGAGGTCATTTTGGAGACATCAGTAAGTCCGTCGATTGTTAAAGACTGGGTTCTATCTCTCAAGTAGCTCTTTATGAGTTCTAGAAATATTCCCCTAAAGCCATATCTTTCGAGTTTATTGTAAAGAAAACTATGTGGTATAGTATCAAAGGCTTTTTTAATATCCAGGAAAACTGCTATAGATTTGTAATTGGAATTCAAGTTTTGTGAAACAGTATTAGAAAATTCAATTAACGCATCTTCGGTACTTTTCGCAGTCTGGAATCCAAATTGATTCTTATCTATTATTTTATGCTTGTTCAAATACACAACTAATCTCTTCTTTATAATTTTCTCCATGATTTTGCTAGATTACTAATAAGGCTGATTGGTCTGTAGTTACTTGGGTCCAAGGGATCTCCTTGCTTGAATAAAGGTTTTATCTTGGCGGTTTTGAAATGTTTAGGGAAGTAGCCTTGTTCAAAGCATTTGTTGAAAATCACGGAAAGCGGCTGTGAAATAGTGTGGCTTATATGTTTGAGTACTTGTTATTGAGATTATCCAAGCCTGGGGTGCAGTTATTTTTCAGCTCTTTTATTGTCGCTTGAACTTCATTGAAGTTTGTCGGTCTCATAAAGAAGGAATTCGGTAGAGGAGTTTCAATTACATCGTTGTTGAAATTGAAATTTGGAGAGCTTGTGGGATCATTGTTTATAGTTTTAGCCTGTCTCTCCCCAACATTGGTGAAAAAGTCATTCAACCTCTTGGCATCAACTCCAATTTTACAACACTCTTTCTTCCCCTCCCCGATAGCCTCATTAATACACCTCCAAAGCTTTGAACTATTGGTGTTACATTGTTCTATTTTATCCCTATAATAGTTATCCTTCGCCTCACTTATGAGCCTATTCAATGTATTACGATAAACTCTGTATGTATTTATCGAATCAGCATCTGCAGGGCCTTTTCTTATTTTATCATGCATTTTATCCCGTATAATAATTGATCTTATTATTCCGTCCGTAATCCAAGGTTTTAAGGGACGCTTTCGGCGAGGAATATACTTCTCAGTTTTACTTGAATCCATAAAACCATTTATACGATCCACAAAATTGTCAACTAGGGTATCTATAGTATCATCATTTCCAAAAATAGTATTCCAATTTTCTTTTTCCGATTTTTCAGCAATTAGTTTGTAGTTGTATGCAATTTTAACGTTATTTGTAGGCCTGTTTCTATGTGAAGTGGTTTCAGGATTTTTCTCATTACCCAAGTGTAATAGTACAGAATAATGATCAGTTATTGTTGTTTTGAAAATATTTCCAAAAATATAGTTGAATTTGCTGTTATTTTTGAAAAATATGTGATCTATGCACGATTCAGTTGTGGTCGAGACTCTAGTACTCCCATTTATATAAGACTTATAACCTCTGCTCAGTAAAATATGCAGGTATTCCTGAACCTGTGTGCTAGTTGATTGAATATTAATATTTATATCACCAACCATGCAAACAGTTATTGAATTAGGTATATTATCGAGGAAGTTATTTAGACTGCTGATAAAATTCTCAGTGTTTTGATTTCTAGGTGATCTATAAATTCCTATAATTCTAAAAATTTTTTCATCCGACATTTTCAATTCCAAGCACAAAGAGTTGGCATCAACTATGTTACAGGCAATCTCACAGACATCAATATTATCTCTAACATAAATGCACAGACCGTCGCATTTGTTCATCTTTGAGCATTTATTTACTTCGGTGAAACCTGAGATCTTGTAAGTGAATGGCATGTTCTCGGTATGCCAAGTTTCGGTTAGAACAATTACATGTATATCAGTTTTTAAGCTGTTTATACAACAAATGAGCTGGTTGAAATTTGCATGGAGGCTACGGATATTAGTTGAAAAAATATTTAAAAATTCAACATTTTTTCCATTTATGGAAGGAACAAAATTAATGTAGTCATCGATTTCTGGAGTGAAGTTATCAGTTTCCAGTGATGTAAGGATTTCATCGATATCAGCCATGATCAATTTTGTTAGTATTAGCTTCTCCTTTCAACAACCTTTCTCGATTCCATGACAAAAGCTCTTCTCCTGTCCTGTCCTTCACTCTATCAATTATGTCCTGAACTGCATCATTGTAGCCTGTTGTTAGATACCTGAAACTTTCTGTATGCCTGGATATTGCAACAATAGCATGCGGCACACTGTTATAAATTGTATTGTCTCTTGTGTCAATTCTCACTAATACTACATCCTTTGATGTGAGCCCCTGTGCTTCGTGAATTGTGTTAATTCTTTGAGACTTATATTTTTTCATTGAATCACTTAGAATTTGTTTCTCTTTTTGCGTAAATGTCAGTATCAGAGTATCTTCCTTTAGCTGATGAGTTTCGCCGTTTTTGAAAGTTGGAAGTATAGATTTTATTTGGGGTTTTTTGTGCTGATTTCGTGGTAGAATGATTGAAGGGCAAAACAGACATCTACAGGACACCGCTTAGTCATTGTTATATATTCCTCAGGCTCACAGAAATCTGAAATTTTGTTCCACTTGGTAACTACTGGAGATCTTTCTATGTAAGGTATCTGGTTGGAGTCACCTACTACTATAATTTCCGTTGCTCCACTCAATTCTGCAATAAATCCGATGTATCCCGCATGCATCATTAGTCCCTCATCAATGTAAACTTTTTCATATTTTTTGCCCGAATTATTAATTATGTAGGATGCTACTGTCCTATAATCTAATTTAAGCTGGATAGATAAGTTCTCTTTTGTGTAACGTCTTGAGACTGATTCTCTTATATCTTTAATGCTTGCTCTAGTTTGAGTTAATACTAGATCTTTTCCTGGCGTGTGTTCTCTTATGATATATGTAGATTTTCCACAGCCAGGTACTCCTTCTATCCAACTGACTTGTGGGAATAGAGGCTTGTTGATGTGTATTTTATTTATTTTAGTTATTAGCTCGCCATCCAGCATAAGTTCTGTATCTTTAGTGACTAATATGTATTTTTCAGTGGTTTTGAACTTATTTTCGGCTTCTAGGAATTCAACATATTTGCCTCCTTCTTCTAGACTATACCCCATTCTGTAAAAAGTGTTTGTTTTGAATAAAAATTTCTTCATATCATTATCAAATATGTTCATATTTTTTCTCTTCACAGCATCAATTGTTTTGTTCGTTACGTCTTTGTATATACTATTGAGAACTTCTTTATATATTTTAGCATTTTCAGCATCCGCCTTTTCAAGGAGATTACGCAGGTCTATCATTGTATTAATATATCTTTCGTACTTTGACATACCCTCAAAAAAACCAGCAGGATACTCAGTATCGCTGTTATTAAATTGACTGGGTATTTCCAAGTAATCAATATTTCTAATCCCTTGATTATAAAATACAAAGCGAAGGGCTTCATTTTCAAGGACAGAACTCAGCATACTTATTGACGGTATATTATCTTGAATTGAATAGTTAAAAATATCAATTCCTATTACTAAAGGGTAATTATCCAAACTCCACCTGTTAAGTAGAGCAAGCATATTATTAAATCTTAGTTGAGCTTGTTTGCTTGTTTCTACAATGAATACAGGACAGTGAGATTCTACAGAAAAGGCCTTAACATATTTTACCTCAGTGTTAGGAAGTTGTAACCATTCGTTAAAATCAATTTTGGAGCATTGTAAGAATTTTGAAAGCCCCTTAGATAACATCATGCTGTCTCCTTCTTTACATGCAAACGAGATAACTAAATCTACATATTCACCATAATTATAAACAAGATTGATTCTACTTTTTGGGGTTTTAACAGTCATGTTGAACATTTTAAATGTATCTAGTGTTTCACATATATTCTTATTGGTAATATTATTTTGTGTAACAATAGAAACTTTCTGTTTACTGAAGTGTTGCAAGGCACCGAGAAAAATCTTTTTAATACCCATAGTCGGTCTTTTCAACAACCTTCCTCAGCGCCTTTTCATACTCCGGACAGTTTTTGTCACTTACTTTGTGGTTAGCTGGATTGTTACGTTTTTTACAGTTTATACATACTGGTTGTTTATTTAGATTTGGACACGACTTGATATCATGATTGGTCTCTGCACAGTGGCTGCATGTGTTGTGTTCCTGGGAACAGAAACGTCCGATGTGGCCAAGTCCATTGCATTTGAAACACCTACTTACTGATACAAAGTCTTTTACATTGCTTGATGACCAGTCTATAAATACTCTTCTCATATTTTTTAATTTATTTCTAATATCTGCTGCGCATTCTACAACCCAGTTAACCTGCTTCCTATCTTTTGGGCCTATCTTGAAAATTGGTTTAAAAGAATTTCTGAATTTCTCAAGTGAAATATAATCTTGAAAGTTCCTATTGAAAATATCGCTAACTATTTCTTCTTGACTCCACTCGGCAGGGACATTGTATATTACCAATTTAGGTTTAATTTTAGGTGGCTCACTTACCTCGAATTTAGCATCTTGTAGCGTAGAATCGCTAAAAATTTTATTTTTATCTACACTAGAGTCCATCACAAGAAGTACTCCTCCGCCATTCACATTGATTGCTTTTTTAACTTTCAAAGAGTTCTCGATAGACATAGTTTTTTTAATAACTTTTTTCAGGTTCTCGCTGGTCTGTTTTTCCGTTCCCTGGATCTCCTTCGGCTTTATTAGGATAGTCTTATCCTTAGGAACCGGCCGGCTCCTCTGCTCACTGGATTTCTCCTTTGTTTCTCCTGGCTTCTTTTCTTCTTTCTTCTTGGGTAGTTGGACCATCTCGGCGTAGCTAGGCTTCTTGATTGGAGTTGAAACTATCAGACTTGATGAAAGCTTCTCAATTTGTTTTTCAATCATGTTAAGTCTTTCATCTACCTTTGTATTTTGCGCGTTTCCCTCACTGCTCACTTCGGTTTTCCCTGCGATTACTGCAAGATTCTCACAAAGCACAAGAAATTCTTTATAGTCTGCTTGACATATTTTTTTCTTATCATACAGCTTTGTGCCCCAATCTTCAAAAGATGCCTTTAGAGTCCAAAGTTGGTTAACCAAATTATTATCTTTATTGGGCTCCATTGATTTTTGAGGATTATCACTTTCACATCTAGTATTTTCACTTTCCTCAAACTCCGATGCTAGAAACTGAGAAAGTTTTTCTGGCGATCCCATTTCATATCGAATTTACAGTATTTAACGTTGTACACAGTTCAATGCTCTGACCTAATTATCACTACTGACGAAATTTTTGTACACTCACACAAAAATTTGCTGACTACACTAAACTACGACGAACAATTAAAACGATGTTCTCTCTACGACTTCTGAATTGCTACTGATA
>NW_024090858.1:0-22606 GCF_014356525.2 Nilaparvata lugens
TCAACGTTAATAGGCGTCTACGTTAATAGTTCCAACGTTAATAGTTGTCTACCAACTTTGTCTTTCCATAAGCTGAGGCCAAGATTCTAGTTTGGAGTTTGGAGTTATTGATAGAAAATATTTTTCCTTACACTTCTCTTTTTAATCTGATAATTAAAATTGCAACAAATATTATTGAAATTGATTTCTAAAATCATGAAAAGTGATAAATGAAGTCTGTAGGAAATCAGCATTATGGTAGTTTATTTTGTTAATTTCAACACACGGATTTTTTGCCAACACGACAACACAGAATGTTCTCTGGTGGGTTGATTGGATTGACGTATCGACGGCAGCCATACCTGATAACAGCGCTCACACTCACATTCCGGGACGAAACGTCACGGTACGATAGGACAGAAAGCTCTATGTTTATTTAGGATTTTTTCAAAATGGAAATTATTATAAATTGATAAATTATAATTTATAATTTTTAATTGATAAATTATTTATTAATTTTGAGTAAACATAACAACAGGTCAATGTAACTTACAGAGCGCGAGGTCTACTGTTCACGGAACTACTAGTATATACATCTTACTGTTTATGTAAAAATACAGATATGGATATAGATATAGAACCATAGCGAGCTGAAATCTACATGTCACAGACCTGACCGTTCTGTTCATACTTCAGGCGGCATAAACTAGTCGTAAAAGAAGGCGGTTTTACAGGTCGTAAAGATTCCCTTCAATCATTATTTGATAAGAGATACTTTAGAAATTAGAAAATCAAAGTCACCTTTTTTCAATTTTATTTCTTTTCTCACATGTCTTGACCTATTATGTGAGAGATACCGTGGTTCTGAATCTTACAGTCGTCGAATACAAACTACATGTACTTGAAGAGTTGAAACACAACCCACTCTCATCCATCTCAACATTTGACGTATATTTATGAATTTCTCTACTGTTGCTCTCAATCTTTACGACGCAGACAGGCTTTGTTATTCGATCGTTGCTGGAAGAAGTTGGAACGGTTATTTGTATGATGTAACATGATTTAGGATGTCCAGAGGGCAGGTGGCCTCTCGACAAGGGAGGCAGCAGCATGGAGGAAGATTGTGGAGGAGGCCTGTTCAATCAGGGGGGTAGGGGGTATTGAGGGGGGGACGAACATGATTGATTGCCTAGAGGAAATGGGCACTGGCAGCAAATTGCATTTGCAGCAGCCTTAGTTGTGTGATGGAACGCGTCAAGGCCAAACCCCATTATGCTCCTCGGTGATGGCCGGAAATTTGAAGCTGCGCAGCTCATCTGACCCGCAACAACCGAATCTACTTTCCCGGACAGACCACGTACCAAAAAATGAAATAACAGTTCTGATAGGTTGTTATATTGTAGAATCGCATTGACCACTCACCAAAAAATGAAAATAACAGTTCTGATAGGTTGTTATGTTGTTGAATCGCATTGACCACTCAACAAAAAATGAAAGTAACAGTTCTGATAGGTTCGTTCATAGGTTGTTCCTTCTCACTCGGGAAGAAACTGTTTTCTGTCTCCTAGTGCGCTGTCAATTCGGATAAGTTCGTTCAGGGTTCAAACCCTGAGTCCAGAGCGAGTTTTGAGATGGCGAATCTAGAACATTTCACGAAGGCTAGAGCACGGAGTAGAGGAAAACTCTTAACTAAGGGGTAGCTAGTTTTTTATCATCTCGGATTCATCTATACAAGAATAACAACATTAGGGTATCATAATTTTGTGGCTAGAGTGCATCTCAATATCAAGTAGTTCATTAGAAATCTGGAACGTAGTTACAATTCATTGTTTTCCACTGATGAAATAAGATCACTGTTATGGTTTTTATCATCTTTTATTCAATTATACAAGAATAACAACATTACGGTATCCTTATTTTGTGGCTAGAGTGCATCTCAATATCAGGTAGTTCATTAGAATTCTGGAATGTAATTACAATTTATTGTTCAATAGTAAATTTAAATTTACGTAAGTTTAATTAAGTTTAAATTTAAGTTTTAAGTTTATTTACGTAAGTTTAATTAGGTTTAAATTAAAATTTAGTTTTAAGTTTATTTACGTAAGTTCAATTAAGTTTAAATTTAAATTTAAGTTTCAAGTTTATTTGAGTTTAAATTTAAGTTTAATAGTATATTTAATAGTAATATCACTGCTTATGGTTTTCCAGATGCTTACTCCTTCTAATCAAGATGGTGAATCTAGAAAATTTTATGGAAGCTGGAGTGCATCTTAATATCAAGTTGGTTGGGAATCTGGGATGTAGTTACAGTTTATTGCTTTTCACTGATGTATCAAGACACTACCTCCGTAAACAAAGCCATAGTGTATTAGTGTGACTACGAATGAAAATTCGTTCATTTCAGCTAATGTGTTTATTGCTGTAGGAGTCCTACCTGTGCTGACGTCACACGAATGCACTACTGCTTTGTTTACGGAGGTAGTGATCAAAATCACTGGCTATGGCTTTCCAGATGCCTACTTCCTTCAACTGAGATGTAATTTAAAAAAATTATAAAGGCAAAAGGATATTTTTTATTGCGGATGAATCCCTCATGAGCTATCCACTAGTGCGTGGATGATGGAATTGGGTGAGGGTGATTGATGAGATTATGAAATGTCCATGCTCACAGGTGGGATTCGAACCAAGCTGGCGCTAGCAGACTGAAGAGTGCAAAGCCGTCTTGGCTAACCTGGCCGGCCAAATTATCTCAATGTAAAGCTTATTACAATGTAGCAATTTTTATATGTTGTAACAATTTATTAATCTCCACTGTTGTATTGAGATCACTGGTTATGGTTTCCCAGATGTGAAGTAACAACTGCAAGACTTTACCTATTTCGGACAATGTGTAACCTTATCTAAATTTGGGACAGGAATAGCACAAGGTTACCTCATTTTTTCTCCCGATCATTATGATGATGTACTTATTGTATGAATCAATAAAGAATCCTCAATTTCAGGAGAATCGATAGAGAATGTCCTGCTTCTATCAATTTCCTGGGAGCGATTTTTGGAAGGAAATTATTGAGGGACAGGCAGGATCCTGTTTCAATTTACAATTTCGTCCTTCATTCTCCATTGATTTTTAATCACTCATTCCTGATCAGACTTCACCTTTACCTCACCTGATACCTCACAGATATTGTGAATCTGATATTATCACACATTCCTGATATTTCGAGTGCAATAAAATCTTGTATTAACATTCGAATCAAAACGTAGTTTGCTTATGAAGTATAAAATGTGGGTTCATGAGTTAATCACTCGTCCATGAATAATCTTGCTCTCTTGATTTCTGCTTCCTTTGGTTTCAAGCCCCATCATTTTTTCACATAATTTCCTCTTCTTGCCAACTAAAATCTCCAGGTCATATTGCACGGTCCAGAAATAATCGCAACAGTTTCCAGTAGGACGAGCGATGCGAGCATCGATCTTGCATTTGGCCTGATGAACGGAATTGACATTTAGAGTGACTGCAGTTGAGACAACACTTGCCACATCCTGACACACCACACAACACACAGCACACAGCACACAGCACACAGCACACAGCACTGCCCCAGTCAACACGTTTCTCACAGTTTCAATTGTATTCTGGATTCGAATCTGTGCGCATGACACTCCAAACTCGGTCACACCACTGTTCAAAATTAGTATATCACTCACGAGGTCAACTCCATGATCGATATCTATACCTTGATATTAATCTGGATAGTCAACACACACACGAGTTGATTAATATTGGGCTATTTTCAGTTGTTTAATGAAGATTATCTTGAGGGGCGTTTACATTAGTCTACAGTTACTATATAATGGTTAAACAGTTACACAAGTTAATTAATATTAGGCTAGTTTCAGTTGTTTGATGGAGATTATCTTGAGGGGCGTTTACATTAGTCTACAGTTACTATATAATAGTATCTTACGTGACTTGGACGGGAAGGGGCCTTTTACAGGCGAGAATGATATTCTAGTCGAGGCGTTAGCCAAGACCAGAATTTTATTCGAGCACTGCAAAATACATTCACGTCCAAGTAACGTACACTATTTCTTGTCATAATAATCTAAAGAAGAATAATTGAGAGATAGAAAACATTACCTGCTTGTGCCAAAGACCTTGAAGATGCATAGACTCACATGCAGCGCTAGTGTCGTACTTGGAATTGAAATCGGCCATTGAGGGGGCAACCTATAAGATTATTACATACCAATGCCTTTGTAATCTATAATATTACAAACATATAGATATAATATCTCGTGCTAAAATACCCCAATGGCGGCCTTCAATTTCAAGTAGGAGCTATCATTGGGAAGGCATAGGCATTGTGAGTCTATATCTCTTTAAGGTCTTTGGCTTGTGCTGAAGTTACTACATGCATTCTATAAACATACCCTAGTTTACAGATCACGAATCGGGAATTTTGTTGAAGTTGACTGAGAAACATGGATTGGATCTATTCGAGAAGAAAACAGTTTACAGGGGGAGGTATTTTTCAATATGGATTTTTCACGAAATTTCCAAACAATTCGAACATTTTAGAAGATATTAAAAAATTATTTGGATATGAATTAAAGGAATATTTGGTTGGCTTATAAACTTAGTACTTTTACATAAATGTTGTGACACTAATTGTATGTATTTGTACATGTTTAATGAATAAAAATATAACAATTCAATTCAATCAAAATACTCATAGGAGACCATTTCGAGGGAGGAATTGAATAATATTTTTCATCTACGGTACTTCCATCAGATAGCCAGATCCAGATAACCAGTAATGAACGTTTTAAAGCTGTTTCATTCAAGAACTTTCTGTTCCACTTGGTCGAACTTCACAAATCCACAACCTTGCTTATAAATCACAACCCTACCAGAAAATACAGATATTATAAATCAAGACAAGGCCGAATTAATTGGAGAAAAAAGTTTTTTTTGTTGAGAAGTATTTCAATTGTAGCGATAATTCTGTGTCAAGTTGAATGAAAAAGAGGGCTGACTCAACGACCATCTTCCAAGCTGCTCGGATTATCTAATCTCAATAAATAAGGACAGAAATGTTTCATGGCACGAAACCATCGCCTCTTCAACAGGTGGAGCGAGGCACGAGCCTTAGAGGTCCAAGTAGAAAAACATTGTGTTCCCATTCTAAAGCTCATTCCATGGTTTCAAATGGCTTAGTATCCGTTCCAATAGATACTCAGTTTTTATATGTAAGACGTAACTGTTAATGACAATATTTTCCCAATTGATAGAGCTTGTCTCATTTCAAACTCAATCACACTTCTTAAATACTTGAATAATGCAATACAATGAGGATTCAGACTATTAAACTGCGATGTTCCATTGAAAGATTCGTAGTGGTAATTTCTGAACGTCAATATCAATGATAATATTGGTTTCTCCACCTGATAGAACTTGTCTTATTTTGCATTAAACACTACTCATTCAACGGCTTGAATTAATAAATTCACTTTGGATGATTTAGGCTATGAAACTGTATGCGATGTTCTATTGATTGAAAGATTCGTAGTTGTAATCAGAGATTATAACGTCAATATCAATGATAACTTATTGGTTTCTCCACCTAATAGAACTTGTCTTATTTCACATTGAACACTACTCATTCAACGGCTTGAATAATGAAATTCACTTTGATGATTTAGGCTATGAAACTGTGATGTTTACCCACCGTAAGCGAACGTGTGAACACTCCGTTAGAACCAAGAGTATTCTTCGGCGGTCGTGTTGTCCTATAAACGAAAACATACTTTTACATCCATTTTACAAAATCAAATCCCGTCAAGTTGAATCGTAGTGCTCACTTCACTTGTTTCAATAAACAAATCTCAAATGATAATAGATATTATTTACTATCAATTCATTTATAAATATCGGGGACCGAGCTTCACTCTGGAGTAAAAAAACATTAAAAAGTTATTACGAAAGAGGAAATTATAATAACATTCATACAGAAATGTTCTATCTTATCACAGTAAATTGAGATTAATTCCCAGAGGAATGAAAAAAATTACCCTCACAAGGCCCAGTTGCACAAAAGCCGGTTAAATTTCAATCCTAATTACTTCACGTGAACCAAATCAGAGGAGGCATTTCAAAAAGATGGATCTACTGGAATTAATCAGGATTGAAAATAACCCGACTTTTTTGTACCGGCACTAAGTACCTGATTGAATGATTACAAAAATTCAACAGCTGAGTCATAATTTTGACACAGTCCCACACCATGAACTCGCTCACTCACTTCCATCACCAACCGACGACGAAATAATTATTATCAGCTGTTTTTTCCAAGGATGAATAATAATTATCCTTTTAATGTCCTTCAGCGAGTTTACCAGGTTGAGACCTACTGCAATCGAATCTTTATATTATAAAGCTACTATGTTCTGAGTTTTGTGAGAATCGTTAGAGCCGTTTTCGAGACTAAACATCTAAACATCTAACATCAACATCTTAACTCTAAATATATAAACATATAAACAGAAGTTGCTAGTTTTAATAGGATAGGAGGATTACTATCATTCATACAATTCAGGCAAAAACAAAAAAATCACCTGATATTCCAAAGTGCATGTTGTTCAACTTTAATGGCGGTATCAGATTCTATCAAAAAATGGCCTCTCTTAAGATCATGAGATGATAATCTTTGAGATTTTGGTCCATTGTCATTTATCTCTAAAATGAATTTCATTAGTGTATATATGTGATGAAGGATAAGCCGAAAATTGAGCATTTAAACTTCAAATTATCCGATAACAGAACTCTCCCACATGCTCTTTAAAAAGCCAATTCCTATTTTTGATAAATGAATTATCAATGAGTCTTCCATGGTGTTTTTCATGAGCTCTTGATGGAGCCGAAACTGTATAGAAGAGTGACAGTGAAATCAGTATCCGGTAGGAATAATTAATGAATGTTGAGAATCAGGATAACAGAGCACTCTTCTACGTGCGCTTCTGAAATCTGATTTTTAACTTTAGTAAATTATCATCAATGAGTTTCTCATAGTGTTCTACAGTGTTTTTGCATGAGTTTTTCGAAACCCTATATCGAAAAGTGACAGTTAAATCGGTATCCGTTAGGATTATTATCAATGAATGGTGAGGATCAGCTCCGCAAGCAAATGAAGTTCTTTCATGACAAGTGTGCCTTATCCCTCGTCCGCCAGGCAGCCACCAGTCATTGAACTTCTCTTGGAAGTTGGTGAGGAGACCAATGAGGTGGGTGGTTGGGGGGAGCCGCATTCGTATTAGAACCCCGTTTGAGGCTTAATGTCAAATCCATTTACAGAAATCCACTCGTAACCCTCCCCGTTTCATCGTCAACGCAGCTCTCCAATTAATTCTGAATAACAACGCTTTATTTTCATCGGGCAGGTCGGTCTGTGTTGGTGTCGTGTCGTGTCGTGTCGCCTCCAACGAGGTCTGGCACTTCTCCGACTTTCCACTCCAAGTCGGCAGCAATTTTCTGCAGCGTTCATCATTTACAACCGATCATTCCTGATAATTCCTATTCAAAACGCTCTTCACTCTGCACGCAATCATTATGTGCACCGGTCTGATTAGAAGTGGTGCGTTTCACGGCCATTAGATGCATCACATTCAGTAAGCATGATTTTAATTGATAGTAGGATTTTGAAGAAGTTTCACCATGTCTATATGACACCATCTCATGTTATGTATTCACTTAATAAATAAAACCTTAGTATAATGATGATTTTTATTTGTTTTATTAATAAATTAAAGTTCGAGAGATAGTACTGTGTTTTCCACACTACCTTGAATCTAGCGTCAATATTATTATACTACTATAAATATACAGCTCAGAATGGGGTTGAGATCCACAAGCAACAGATAGTAAACATGATTCAAATCGATGTCTCTGAAAATTTCACCATCTATAAATGAACATTAAGCTCAAAAAAGCAAGGTTAGCGAGAAGTATGATTGGATATACTGTAGCAACTGGAAAATACCTTACTCTAGAATATAATATTTATTCGGTAGAACTATGGAAGTAGACTTAAAGTCTGTGGAAACCTTAGATTGCAGCATTGCTTCTATGGAATACAGTGCTGTCAGATTTCACAAAACCAGAAAGTCTGTGAGTTAAGTGTGTGAGAGAGATTGATTGATTGATTGAGTACTTTATTCATGCAGATTACAATATATACTGCTATGTATACACTTGTACAAAACTTACAATAGAGCAAAGTTTTAGATGAATTAACATAACAAAAACTAAGAAAATAATTATTGAACTGTACAATGATACGAAAAAAGCTATTTGGAATAACTATACAAGACAATATTTTAATACATCTACATAAATTGGCAGGAGTGAGAGCGAAAGAAAGAGCGTAGATAATTTTAATAGAATCAGCATAAAAACGGCAACAGAGTGCTACTATTCTCGTAAGAAATAACATAAAGCTCTGTACTATAGGTCTGCACGGACTATAGTACGATAGACTACCAATTTGGTCTATTGTTCCAATAACAAACTATAGAAAGATATAGAATAAATGTGCAGTTTGAGATTAGTAGAACCAGTTTTGACAAGCCAGAAAAATTTTGATGAACTGTTCCATTATGCAAGTTATTTTATTTAAACTCACCTAAACAAGTGAACGCCGCTATCCAATTCAGTTGAGCATTACAGAGTTTGTCAAATTTGGCATGATCATACAAGACTGACAATATGTTTGAACATGTTCACCGTGCTTTAGAATTTGAGATGTGTGGTTATAATTCGGAAATCATGCAGTCTCACCGAAATCTATGAAGTTCCAGATAAAAATATGTCAGTTAAGTATATAGTTTTTTGAGAGATAGTTTTTACTTTCCTTGCCCTATTACCATAAATAAGGAAAGTATTGCTTTCCGAAAAAAATAAGGTACCCCAATTTCCGAATTTTGAGCACGATATCCATCTCCCAGCTAACGGAATAACTTGAAATTTGGAACTTAAGGTCCTTACACTATAAGGATCCGACACGAACAATTTCGATCAAATGCAATACAAGATGGCGTCTAGAATGGTGAAAATGTTGTCAAAAACAGGTTTTTATGCGATTTTCCCAAAAACGGCTCCAACGATTTCGATCAATCTATACCTATATAGTCATTGATACTCAATCAACTGCAATCTAAGTCCTATATCTGTAAAAATTTCAGGAGCTCCGCCCCATCTATGCAAAGTTCGTTTTTCGATTCCCAATTATCAGGCTTCAGATACAATTTGAACAAAAAATTTCAACCGGAAAGATTGAGCATGAAAATCTCTACAATTGATGTTCATTAACATTTTCACCTAAAATTGAAAATAAGCTGGGAATTCGAGAAAATGTGATTATTCAATTGCAACAGTTGGCACTGTTGATTCTATTAATCGTTCACTATGAAGAGATAGCAGACCTCGTGTGTCTCTAGCGTTATTGTCCTGTCACCAGCTGGCTCAGATCTTGGAATGGTAGACTTGAGATGCACGTGAGCACTAGCGTCAGGTGATCAATTTTCATAACGGCAAGGAAAGTTGTGTGAGTGCGCCACACCAGATTTTTCTGTTAAACATCAGTAGGAAGAATCTGTCATAAATAAGTAACGCTGCACTTTCAGCCTACAAGGGAGAGACAACGGTTGATTGTAGTAGTACTGTGTTTAGTTTATCTTGTGTACTTAAGCCTGAGGCACGCTGGGCCCTATTGCATGAGAATGGATAGCATAGGCTGGCATCTGCAGTACAGTAACAGTACCGAACAGTATACGCTCAACCTAGCTGACCTTGCATTAGCGTACAATGCATTATGCATCCCTCTCACTCCCACCCCTGCACTTACCCATTATTCCCTTCCTGCTTCAGCTCTCACGCTATTAAACATTCTCATGTCGGCGTCCGCCTAATGCATAATTACTATCAGTCCTTGTATTGCGATGTCATGTAGGTGATAGCTGATAAAACTGTTACTCATCTGCTATTGATTCAATTCTGATAATAGTCAGGCTTTTAGTGAGACATTTATAGCTAAATTGACACTATTGAACTTGGTCTAATGCATTCAACGTCAAGGATAGATAATTCATCATCATAATAATGCTTTCCCATTCATTCCAGTAGAATGATGAGAAATCTCTACCACCTTGCAGTGTTTAATCTGATCAGACGGCCATATCACAATCAATTCTTTATCCGTTATTGAAAACAAATAATAATAAATAAACAATCAAATACATACCAAAAAGAAAATAAAATATTGTTTCCTAATTTGTATTCCCTATAGGCTACCTGTGCGGGGACACTTGAACATATAACATAATAGAATATTAATTTGAAAAAGTGAATAATATCATCTATATAAAAAAAATCGAGCCTCAAATTTTGACATTCAATAACTTTTTTATGTGTACACCAAATTTGATGATTTTTTTTAGTTGTATTCGTTATGTTTGGGACCAGGCTTATGTCCTATCAAATTCATAATCCGACTCCAGGACTTTTTCCTACAGTCCTTTAAAGTTTACATGAATTCCTTATGAGAGAAGATTTGTGAGCTGGCCACACACAGAAATAAAAATCAGCTGTTATAATCATTGCGTCATCCAACAGCAATCAGTAGATAGTAGACAAGAGTGTGTGCTGCTCCATAACCGCCCATGTATTTTATTCTAAACGACCCGATTAAAAACAAAATGACTATTCTAGGTGTAACCATCCAGCAGTGCGGCCTGAGGACTTGGGACGTGTGTCCCTAGCGACGTACATGCGCTAAAGACATTGCTTTGTTTCGAATAATTATTGTGAAACACCGAAGACGTTTAGAATTAATTTATTTTTTAGTAAATTATTTATTTTGCAGTTAGGAATTATTTATATAAATAAAATCCATTAAAATAATTACTGGAATAATATTTTTTCAATAATAGCATCTGCTATTCAAAACTAATGAGCAAGAAGCACCTGGGCGCAAAATACCGCATCGCGCCTCCTCAGGTGTGCATCCAGCTACAGTTTGTCATGAGATACATTAACTATTTGGCGGTACGAAGTTCGCCGGGCCAGCAAGTAATGGATAATATGATAGCATAATGAATGAATATGATATTATATTGAATTAATATTATAACAACAAAGCAGCATGAGTTGTTCATTGTATGAATTACGAAAGCTGTCAGAGTTTACCAAACTAAACCCTTATATTAAATCATTTCATTCAGTTGTATTTATAGTTTTAAATCAAATCGTTCCATTTCCATTCAGATACAGCATATTGGTTAAGTGTATATTGCAAATTGGAGAGACTATTGCAATCTAGAGACTCCAAAACCTCATTGCATCATTGAAGAGACCATCAATTTTAGGGAAAGATTGAATCGAATTGTTATCTTGGTTTAATATTATATTGGTAATATTTCGATAGAATAATGCAGAAGCTCAGAGATTAGAGGCCGTAGTTGAAGGCGATTACACAACGGCTTGCGTAAGGTAGCTACACTGAATGTAGAAGCTAATCTCCAGCTGTAGCCTAATCGGCTTGATAAAGTTGTCTCGAAAAATCCTTATTTCGCTCTATAAACTGCAATACGTGGTTGAGTGGTAGACTGTCCAAGCCTCACCACGTCATTAGATTAAATTTACTTAAAACCCTCTAACTTTTCTAGCACCCCTGAAATATCGGAGATAATAATAATTATCCTACATACAATTCTGTGGTTGAATTAGAAATTAGAGAAGGTAGGAATTTTAAACGATTTGGCAACGCAGTTATTTCTTCGGATTTCTTTGTCTCAACTATTCTATACAAACTATAACTTTGTTACTAGAAAAATAGTTTCTAGATGTTTTTTATTTCATGGTAAACATATAGATACGATAATAATGAAAATCTCTACTGAAATATTGTTATGTTTTGTCTGAATGAGTTCTCTGCCACTATATTTATATGAATTAATATATTTTTCATGAACATGTTCGTTTTAGAGTCAGAAAATCTTCATTAGCTAAGGTTAAATTTTTCCAGTCATGCATAATATTCTGCTAGTCATTTCTTGCTGGTTTTCTGATAAATTGTTTACTATATTGTTTCTTGTTAATTATTGTTATTAAGTTACCTACATTGTATCTTGTTGAGTAATATTGTCAATAATAGCATATATTTACATATTATTATTGAATGCTATATTGTTCCAATTACCTGGATAGTAACTCTATTTGTATGAAATATGTTCGATAACAAATAACAATTCTGATTGATTGATTTGATTTCATGGTAAACGTTATTGCTATAGACTTGCATATCATTTTTTGGAGCACTCCCATCAACAAGCGCATGGAATCTAATATTCAACTTTTAATGTGGAATCTGGGTTGTTGTTGATATCCTGTGATGTTCTCAATATCCTCTAGACAACAACAAGAAGTTTCAAACGCGTAACTTACTTGCCGAAACACGCGCACTATTTATTCGACAGTGGTGAAGAATGTTATCAGTCTCACACACTGGAATTCCGTTCTCGATCCATTAATCTTGTGTAATGTGATATCCGGGCCATACTCGGAGGCGCTTTAATTGAGATAAAATGGAATTTGCAGCGTGGCGGCTGACAAGGTGAAACGGAACGACTTTTGCAGGTGAATATTTCAAGAGAGAGGACACTGCAGCTAAGAAGTGAGACTTTTCAGTTGGCGAGAGTGAGTTGTTGTCATGGCAACCACGTACTACTACTCTGAGATCTGTTGTAGTGGTCCCCTCAGAGGGGAAACACCCCCCTCACCATTTACCACCCCACCATCAACCCCCAACCAACAGCAGACGCGTCAACAACGTCTGTTTAGCTCACTGTCATACATTTGAACTTATCTAACTAAATGACATTCACACAATTCTCGCATTTAGACGGCGATTCGCTCGCCAACTTCGCAGGTGCTTAATATCCTCACTCCGCCACCTTTAACCCAACGCTTTATCCACCGATCGATTAATCCAATTTCAACGCTACCATTATTCTCCTAGAGTACATAATTCAAAATACTATTTTGACAATCATAATTTATGAACATACGAGCCTATTTCTGAATCCACATCTGAAATATATAATTGAAATACTATTCTGAATACTATTGATGGATTCATGTTCATTCGAGCCCATATCTACATCTTCATCTGTAATATAATATACCGTAATCTATATAATATATATAAAAGCGAAATGGCACTCACTCACTCGCAGAACTGAAAATCTACCGGACCAAAAACGTTCAAATTTGGTAGGTATGTTCAGTTGGCCCTTAAGAGGCGCACTAAGAAATCTTTTGGCGATATTTCAACTCTAAGGGTGGTTTTTAAGGGTTTAAAGTTCGTCTTTAAGCATGTATATTCTTCTTATCCCAATATCTTAAAATTATAATTGGAAAATGTCCATACCATATGTTGATATAGAACTATAATCTAGAGAGAGTACCTCTTCGAAACAGTTGTTCTGGTAACTAAATTAAAAATTTTGTCAGGTTGGCATTAAGTTGAGTTGACTTTGTTAGGTTGGCACCAAGTTGAAGATTGAAATGCATTTATCTTAGCCGTCAGGCTCGCTTCGCTCGCCATATCCGTTTAGCCAGACGTTTAGTCTGGACCCCCGACTGGATCGTCCTAACATATGATAAAAATATGACATAACATTTCAAATTTGGTAGGTGTGTTCAGTTGGCCCTTTAGAGGCGCAATAAGAACGGATTTAGAAAAATTATCAAAGATACGCCCAAAATCTGCGTTTTTTAGCGTTTTCTCAGCTTTATCGAGAACAAATAAACAGAAAATGTTCAAATTTACTACAGAAGCTCAGCTGCGGTGCAATAATGTTGTGTTAGAAGGAATTTGAAATAACGCCAAAGATACGCCCAAAATTAGCGTTTTATCAGCTTTTCTGCGTTTCCTCACCTTTTTCAATAATTTGATGGAAATATAGGAAAAAAAATTCAGTACACAGGTTAGCTGAGGTGAAAGAATTTTGTTCGCCAAAGATACGCCGATATAGTAACAGGTGTTTTTCGAGATCAAATTGACATAATATTGTTCAAATTCGGTACAGAGGTTCCGCTGAGGTCTACATGCAGGCGAGTGAAGCGAGCCCGCTGATCTCATTTTTGGACAATACAGTCGGGGGTCCAGAGTTCGGTACAGGGGTTCCGCTGAGGTCTACATGCAGGCGAGCGAAGCGAGCCCGCTGATCTCATTTTTGGACGATCCAGTCGGGGGTCCAGGGGCGGAGCCCCCTTTCTAGATGGATATGGCGAGCGAAGTGAGCCTGACGGCTGGTGTGATATAAAATACTATTTTGACTATCATATTATGCTCATTCGTACCTTTTCCTATAATATTTGTTCTTCAGATGTAGTACTTATATATTACCATCCATTTCGCTGATTTGAAAATATACTTACTAGGTTTGTTTAGCTAGTAACAATAGTAAGCTAGTAAGGTGGTAAGCTTAACTGGAATACATTTGTTCCCTAGCTAGATAGGTAACTCTCAACCAATCTAGTTTTTCACTGTTAATTCGATTGAATTCAGCAATATGATTTCGATTTCCAATTTCATATAATTTATTTCAACCTGTTCATGAACAACAAAATGTAATGAGTCATTTCTTCTTCTCTAAAAGTATAATTATTCTTCTTTAATAGTTATAATTCAATTATGATAGAATTATAGCTATTTCTTCGATTTCGCATCACATATAAAATACAAAGAAATCGAAAACTATTTCGAACGAATTTTATTCAAGCTTCTAGTTAAGAATGATTAGTCTATCAGGAATATTGAGAAATGCATATTTGGAAGAGTTTGATTCCTTGAGGATATCGCGATGTGTCTGCACTCTCCATATCAGGGTTGTTTTTCAAAGATCAGATTATAGTGTTCCAATTTATTGAGAAAGCCTTCAATTATCATATCTATGGTTCGTTGGGAGTTTCGTGGAGAAAAATGGGTTCAATGTTATTTGTAAAAAGTTAATTGTTCAATACTGTCAAATGATGAGGATTGAATATAGTCGGGGTAGGGCATTCATCAGAATGCAGAGAAATTTCATCTTGTTTCAATCATCACGTTGTTCTTCTGTGTGCAGAATATTTGATATCGGATCACTCTTTGAGAAATTGGGATAACTTACATGTTGAGGAAAGTCCATCCCTTGATAGTTCAAAAAAAAAACAAAAAACAAGAGAATATAGTTTAATCTATTGGGGAAAGCTCTTGGAATATTGTTGGGGGGTGAAGTGGAGATGTCAGAATAGTTGGGGACAATCCGATTCCTAGAGCCATGAGAATTCCCCCGCTGAAAAACAAAATGATATAGTTTTATTCATTGGGGAGAGTTGTTGGAATATTTCTGAAGGGTAGAATAAAGATGTCAGAATAATTGGAAGAATCTAGTTTTTAGTATATTCTTATTTCTGGAAAAGAGGTTGGATGTTTTGAAATTCTATCTTCAAGTTTTGAAGTACTAGGATATTCTCTTCTAGGAAATCATTGGAGGATGACGCTCGTCAAATATCCAATTACGTGGAGCGAAAAGTGGTGGACAAGGGGTGGACGGGTCGTTCAACTTTGGATCGTAAACCCCGGAGTACTTACAAAGTTTTCAAGTTCAAGCAGCTAAATCTCTTGTGGGAGCTCTTCTTTTCTAGGGGAAACTGTTTGAAATAACGTTAACGTTGTTCACGCAAAGTCTTCAACTGGTCGAGCTGGCTTGACTTTCTCGGTTGGCATGAAAGCTGTGCACTCTCTGGACGGCTTCTTTGCGAGAGAAGGCCTACTGCATTGGGAGCGGGAAGGAGGCGATTGACTGAACTTCAACCTGACTAAACAACATTTTGCCTCTCATGAGAGTGATGATTCCCTTTGTGGCTTGCCAACGACTGGAGTTGAAATCTGCTTTCCTGCCTGTTTGACCTTTCCGGCTCACAGCTTCCAACAAGAAGTCTTTAAACCTTGTTGATCTCTTGGCAAAATCCGCACAGAATACTCTAGAAACGACTCAATCTGCAAACTTTTATTCCGGCGAAAATGTTTATACTCCTGGAAATCACATGAAACTCTATAAAAATATTGTAAAAGATTTGAATGGAACAGTAAGTTTTTGAGCTAGTTCTTCAACCCAGGGGTTCAATCCATTCATCTGAAATTCAAATTTGTAGTTTTTAAGAATGATATACTGATGAATAACTGATATATTCCAAGGTTATAATGATTTATTCCCGTATATGATCCATGAATTATCGGGTATTAGAGGCGAACCGGCAACCGGCAATGAATAAGTAAGGGTGATGGTGTTGACGGGAGTCAAAGTGTCATAGAAAGTAGTGGCAGGGAAGATCAGCCCCAGGGGTAGCAGCCCTCCCCCTCTACCTTCGAGGGTGAGGAGCCGAGCGGTCGCCGTCATCAATAATTTATTTTCAATCTGGTCTTGGAGAAGGCAGCTTGTTGCCTGCCGCTTCCTTCGTTGAAAGCCAGTGGTCCGTTGTCTCTTGGTGGTCACACTGGACCCCCCTCTACCCTACGGACACTGACTGTGTAAACAGTTTTCAACCAAGACGAACCTAGTCTCCCCACCACCTCACAGGACACCTAGCCTGAAATTACTTTCACCAACCCGGTACTTTTCTCTGAGCGCTGAATAGAGATGAAGAATATTGGAGGTCCAAAAAATGTTAGTGGGAGTGGAAAAATTTGTCAGTCCTTGTACTGAGATGGAAATAGATCAATGAGACTTGATTCGTGATTTCCATTCCTTGTTATTCCGAGTTCAAGTTGATATTAATAATAGTGAGCCCGTTCTGGGAACATAGAATGTGGTAAATTGTCCGATTCACAATTTACTAGGTAAAACGTTCCGCGTCCCATAAGAAGAATTTTTACAGATTCTGTACCAGAAACCAGTTCTAGTCCCACCTTCCTGCCCCACAGTCGAAGCCTGGTAAATTGTGACAGTTCAGACTTTCAGAGCTTTTATTGGACGATTGAATTGTAGTCTGCTTGCTTCTCTGCGCATGCGCTGAAAGCTTGTTTGTTTACCATAGCATAGCCGTAGAATAAATAAAACTAAAATCCATCAAAATTGATTTTTCCTTCAAATTTAACTCATTTTAAAAAAATCATAACTCAGTACTCATTGGAGAGTTCCGAATGATCTCATTTTATTCAGAGTTTTATAATCTAAAAAAAGGCGGGAGCAAATTCTTCTATCCGATTACGAGATTTGGCTAATAGCTGAAAACTGGAGAATTAGCCTAAAATACGAGGTTTTGGGCCATCCTGAATCTAGCACAAGGAAATTTTGCAAGAAGGAATTGGTTCTGGACTTCTCTTATGTACCTTGATGATAAATTAAAAATTTAGAACCACGATATAAATTGCATGCACCAATGTATATAGTGACTGGACTACAATTTAAAATTAACAGTCTAGAAGCTATGTTGAGTTGATGATTCGATTCACTCACAACTTCAAGTCCAGAATAACTACTGACTGAAATAATGTAGTAACAACTGCCTACAAACTATATTTTCCGAATTGAAATAATGCTGTGATTAATGCATTGATAAGACACAAATAAAGACCTACAAACCAAAGTGTTAACAGATAATAATGTGTTGAATTTCCGATGAACATTAATAATCATTGAAGTATAACATGAATAACAATGCAAAAAGGGAACTGAGATTTGTATTTATATTTATATTAACAGATACTATTGGCGAGTTAAAATAAAGAAGTAGGAAAATGGTCTACAAACTAGACACAACAAATACTGATACATTTTGAATCTATTACCATTAAAAATTCTAATTCTATGAAATGTCGAAAAATATCTTCAGATAACTCCATTCCATCTTAAATTAAGAAGCTAAAATCCTCATTTCCTGACTTTCATGTTGTCACTGTGCATAAGAACTGTGTACATAAAACTAGTAGGCCAACTCTCATCTCAAATTCAACAGTATTATATAACAGGAAATGCTCGACTGCTCATAAATATCAAAGCTTCTAATCTAGTCGTGAGTTGCACAATCATAAATCCTTCAATACTACAATGACGATTACAATCATCTAGTATCAGACAAAAATTCAAACAGAGTTTTTGGAGAGAAATAGTACAGGCTCAGGCTAGTTTTACCTTGAATATCATAATTATATTATGATTTTAGTATTTTGTACAATAAATGAAATAAAATAAATAAATGAACAAAGTTTCACTACTTGTGGGTTAAGTGGAAGAGGGGGCTCTTATCGCCTCAACTTCGCCTAGATAATTATTAATGCTGTAAAGTGCGAATAAAAATACATTTATCTATCAAATCAAATTCATTCACCAATAAACAACAATGTTGCAAGAATATAGATAAATAATTTATCTATCTATCTCTATTGTAGCTTTTATAACTTGTAGCCTCCATAATAACACTAAAAAATACAACTAGGAAATACTTCGAGAAGTAAATGACTTGCTGAAGTAACTTGGATTAACCATTCGTAAAAGCATTGACAAGAATCAGTAGTCAGTTCAGTTTTGCAGAAGGTTCGCCAAACTCCACCATTCACCATTAAAAGGAAGCGACATTGCTGCGCGGGGTGCGGGGTGCGGGGCGTATGGCACGGGGCGCAAATGTCACTAGCGAATCGAGGAATCGCCCTTTCAACCGTCAACCGGCTGTCATTCGAACAAAAGCGCAAATAAATTGAAATCTTCATGACTGAGTCTCTTCAAGTCACGGCATTACGGCTGCTTCACTACTAAAATGCACAATTTGAACTAAAGTAGTACCATATAAAGTAAATATACAGTTAAACGTATTATTTGTCTCTGTTAGTACAGTGTATTATTAGTATAGTGTATTATATTTCTCACATCTGTTAGAGATGGATAGTGCAATATTCAAAAATGGCAATTTCATTGTTATAGAATGCTGTAATAGTCTCTAAATCAGTTCAATCAATAACAGTGTGAACGTTCAACATCTTGGATGTGAATTTTATTAGGTAGATTTAGAATACAATTCAATATCTGTATAGAATAATCTGTAGAGACTTGGAGAAAATATCTGTGTTTCCAAATTATGCGAGATTACAATTTTTCATTCAAGCTCATGCACGAAAAGACTGTAATTTCGCACAATTTGGCAACATGGATATTTTTATCAAGTCTAATTTTATACAAACTATAGACAGATATTTCATGCGATTTCCCCATAGTAAATTATTGAGGTAGAATGAAAAAGAAGTAGTCTGTTTCTTTGTCCTTAAGTTGATTGTAAATGATGAATAAATAAGGTTGAATAAGAAGTTGTTAGTTCCACATGTGTAACATCTGTTTCGTTTAACCTTCACTACATGTGACAACAACTTTTTTCATCCAATTTTAATAAAGAACACCATTTTTCAGTTCGCTCCCAATTCCATTGTTGTGGAAACGACTGATTTTTAATTTGGAATTCATCTTGTATGCTATCCAATACTGTGTAATAAACCTTCTTTTCCTAAATTTCATGTTGTGATTGTGCATAAGACTGAGTTTTAATAAAACGGTAGGCCAACTCTCATCTCAAATTCAACAGTATTATATAACAGGAAATGCTTAACTGCTTATAAAGAGTGACACAGAATAACGGGAAATTTTAAAAAGGCTATAGAACACTAGTGGGAAGGGCAAAAACGATTCTATCCAAACTAATGTAAAGTTCAAGACTTTGAGAATTATTGATAACATCTTTACTTTCTGACAATTTCTTCTAAAGGGTTAAAATTGCTTCCTCCTGCACGAATACACTCTTGAAATCTGTGTTTAGATTCCTGAACGATTGCTGCAACATTTCAGCTAGGATATTGATAATTCCATTTTGAATTGTCTGTTTGATTCAACCAGAGTTATTGGTCAAGTTGTGAAAACGTTTGACTTGAGATAACTCCACGAACAGAAAATCGCAGGTGGACAGATCATGGGACCATGGGATCATGGGAAACGCAACCTGATCGTCAGATTACACGGTTGCTAAACAATACTCACTTGCACAGTTGCCATTGAATTCGCTCACAATTTCATCAATAGTTCTGAATAAACTAAAAATTAAAACATTATTCAAAATGAAATCCGCAATATTCCAGAGATGTTGCAGCGATCTGAGGAATTGTCAACACATATTTCAAGAGTGTATTCGTTCAGGAGGAAGCCATCTTAAAGAAGTTATTGTCAAAAAGTGATAGATATTATTAGTAATTCTCTCAAATGACAAGTCTTGAAATTTACATTAGTTTGAATAAAATCATTTTTGCCCTTCCCACTAATGTTTTATGGAGTTTTTAAAAGTTCTCATTATTCTGTGTCACCTGTATATATCAACGCTTCTACGCTCTATGACTTACTCTCTACTCATACTCCTCATAAAATAGGTTTAATACACAATGACGGTTACATCTAGTATCAGACAAAACTTTCGAACGAAGTTTCCCTTCTTGTGTGTCAAGTGGAAGAGGGGGCTCTTATTGCCTCAACTTCGCCCAAATAACTTTTAATTTTGTAAAGTGCAAATAAAAAGACATTTACCTATCTATTATTGTAGCTTTTATAGTTTGTACCCTCTATTAAAACACTAAAAAATACAACTAGGAAATACTTCACGAAGTAAATGACTTGCTGAAGTAACTTGGATTATCCATTGAGAATAGCATTGACAAGAAGCTGCAGTCAGTTCAGTTTTGCAGAAGGTTCGCCAAACTCCACCTTTCACCATTAAAAGGAAGCGACATTGCCGCGCGGGGTGCGGGGCGTATGGCACGGGGCGCAAATGTCACTAGCACATCGAGGAATCGCCCTTTCAACCGTCAACCGACTGTCATTCGAACAAATGCGCAAATAAATTGAAATCTTCATGACTGAGTCTCTTCAAGTCACGGCATTACGGCTGCTCCGCTACTAGAAGGCACAATCTAAACTAAAGTAGTACCATATAAAGTAAAGATGCAGTTAAACGTATTATTTGTCTCTGTTAGTACATAGTATAGTGTATTATATATCTCACATTCTGTTAGGGACTGGAATCGTAAAATATTCAAGAATGACAATTTTATTGTTATAGAATGCTGTAATAGTCTTTAAAATCAGTTCAATCAATAACATTGCGAACGTTCAACATTATGGATCTTAATTTTGTTAGGTAGATTTAGAATACAATTTATAGTCTGTATAGAATAAGTAGAGACTTGGAGAAAATTTCTGTGTTGCCAAATTGTGCAAGAATACAATTTTTCATTCAAGCTCATGCACGAAAAGA
This sequence comes from Nilaparvata lugens, assembly GCF_014356525.2. Lineage (NCBI taxonomy): Eukaryota > Metazoa > Arthropoda > Insecta > Hemiptera > Delphacidae > Nilaparvata > Nilaparvata lugens. Next base: position 21,365 of record NW_024090858.1, read on the forward strand.
CTGTAATTTCGCACAATTTGGCAACATGGATATTTTTATCAAGTCTAATTTTATACAAACTAAAGACATACATATTTCGGGCGATTTCTTCATAATTATTGAGATGAAATGAAAAAGAAGTTGTTTGTTCCACATGTAACCGCATGTGGAACATCTTTTTCATTTAACCTTCACCACATGTGGAACTGACAACATCTTTTTTCATTTCACCTTAATAAAGAACATCATTTTTCAGCTTGCTTCCAATTTCATTGTTGTGGAAACGACTCATTTTAATTTGTATGCTTTCCGATACTGTGTGATAAACCTTACTAATTAACGCCGAACTTTCGCTGCTTGCCGAATGACGCATGTCTGGAGCCGGCTTTACCTACAAATGGAGCAAGATTCCAATCAAGATCACGCTAAATTGTAGTCGGTTCTTCGAAGAATGGCTGTTGATTGGCGATGTTGCTAAGAATTCTTTCAAGCACTGGTGAAAAGGAGACCAAATCTGGAGGGTATTATTCCGGATCGGAGGCTGTGACATTAACTTTTCCAGATGTTTTGTGGGAGGAGAAAGAGATTGTGCTTGGTCTGCGAAAAAACGGAGTACGCGATGACTGGGAACCTGCAATCAGTATTCCGAGGTAGTTGTTGGCTAAATTCGTATATGCTGCCTGCTATTGTACTGATTGGTCGAAACGCTTCATCGAGATTGGTGTCAGGTACTGTGTGCTGTGTGCTGTGTGCTGTGTGCTGTGCACCTTCTGTTCCCGCAATATCCAGCGAAAGTTGACCGGGAGAGCGGCAGCCAGCCCTTTGCTGATTGATTTCTTGCTTCTGGCCACTCGCAATCTCTATCAGTCCTACAAATGTAACGTTCTAAAAAAGTGCGCCGGCTATAAGTACAAGCTCTATTTCTCACCGGTTCTCTCTTTCTCTCCTGATAGATTCTCTCCGGTTCGCTTTTCTCTATTCTCAGCGCGTGTACGAAGACAAAAAGAAGGAGAAAGCGCTGCGATCTCCGGTATAAATCTTATCGTTGTAATGGAATGAGTACGTGTTCTGAATCGACTCAGCCGCTGCGTTCTCACTGAAACAATCATTTGCCACCGTTTCCACAGTTTCTTTATTTCGCAGCCATTTCTCAAACCTCAATCCTACATTAAATGATTCACATAGATTTCCAAATGAATTTCTCTCATAGAAACTTTCAAGCTACTATGATATTTTATCTCGAGGTATTGCTGACACTGGTAA